>NC_090266.1:1176492762-1176792762 GCF_040414725.1 Anabrus simplex
GGAAATCATCCTGGTGGTGTTGTGAACAGCCAAGCTCATGGGGAGGAGGAAAATGATGTTGGTGAAATTATGCTTGAGGAAGTGGAAAGGATGGTAAATAAACTCCATTGTCATAAGGCAACAGGAATAGATGAAGTTAGACCTAAAATGGTGAAGTATAGTGGGAAGGCAGGGATGAAATGGCTTCATAGAGTAGTAAAATTAGCATGGAGTGTTGGTAAGGTACCTTCAGATTGGGCAAAAGCACTAATTGCACCTATCTATAAGCAAGGGAACAGGAAATCAATCAATCAATCAATCAATCAATCAATACTGATCTGCATTTAGGGCAGTCGCCCAGGTGGCAGATTCCCTGTCTGTTCCTTTCCTAGCTTTTTCCTAAATGATTTCAAAGAAATTGGAAATTTATTGAACATCTCCCTTGGTAAGTTATTCCAATCCCTAACTCCCCTTCCTATAAATGAATATTTGCCCCAGTTTGTCCTCTTGAATTCCAACTTTATCTTCATATTGTGATCTTTCCTACTTTTATAAACGCCATTTAAACTTATTCGTCTACTAATGTCATTCCACGCCATCTCTCCGCTGACAGCTCGGAACATACCACTTAAACTGTATATAGGATAATATCTTTTGTTTATTTCCACCTATTCAATACATTACAAGAAGTTGGCATTTACTTTAAAACATTATTCAGATGAGACATGTTTCGCCTCTCACTGTGAGGCATCTTCAGTCATTATCAAAAACCTTATTATTTTACCAGGCATCTGGTTAAAGATATTCAAAAATGTGTTTGATGATTATAAGAGAGGTAAGATTTACGTTAGTTATAAACATGTTCATGAAGTAACTAAAAATCAAATATATTGATAAAAACATATGTAGTTCTTTGTTGAATAGGACTTGTTTGATTCTACTATAGTAAGAGAAGGTGGCTTGAAGCCGTAGTCGTTAATAGATGTCTAATAGATAGTGGAAGGCATAAAATATCAGTTCTATGAGAATATACATTATATTCAAATGATACTAAAAACTAGTGGATTCAAAGGTAGTACATATAAAATGTTCAATGAAATAACTATAGATCTAATAAAATGATAAACACATATGTAGTTCTTTGTTAATTAGGACGTCGTAAGATTGTACGGCTTAAAGCCGTAGTCATTAATAGATATCTAATACATAGTGGAAGGCATATGAAATCAGTTCAATGAGAATATATAATACAAACAATTGATACATAAAAACTGGTAGATATATTTTTTATACTAAGCTGTATATTTTGACTTATATCTTTTTACCATATATTTAGCAGTTATTTGACCTACATTTCAAACTTTGACTACGGCTTTAAGCCATCAACTGTCTTTTATAGTCACATGACGCCTTCATTTTTAAATGTACCTCTTATGAATCTACCAGTTTTTATGTATCAATTGTTTGTATTATATATTCTCATTGAACTGATTTCATATACCTTCCACTATGTATTAGACATCTATTAATGACTACGGCTTTAAGCCGTACAATCTTACGACGTCCTAATTAACAAAGAACTACATATGTGTTTATCATTTTATTAGATCTATAGTTATTTCATTGAACATTTTATATGTACTACCTTTGAATCCACTAGTTTTTAGTATCATTTGAATGTAATGTATATTCTCATAGAACTGATATTTTATGCCTTCCACTATCTATTAGACATCTATTAACGACTATGGCTTCAAGCCACCTTCTCTTACTATAGTAGAATCAAACAAGTCCTATTCAACAAAGAACTACATATGTTTTTATCAATATATTTGATTTTTAGTTACTTCATGAACATGTTTATAACTAACGTAAATCTTACCTCTCTTATAATCATCAAACACATTTTTGAATATCTTTAACCAGATGCCTGGTAAAATAATAAGGTTTTTGATAATGACTGAAGATGCCTCACAGTGAGAGGCGAAACATGTCTCATCTGAATAATGTTTTAAAGTAAATGCCAACTTCTTGTAATGTATTGAATAGGTGGAAATAAACAAAAGATATTATCCTATATACAGTTTATGAAACTTTCAATAAGTTACGGACGAAAAATGATTTTCATCACTTGTAACATAGCACTTAGTCGAGCAGCTCTTCTTCTTTCTCTCAGTTCTTCCCAACCCAAACATTGCAACATTTTTGTAACGCTACTCTTTTGTCGGAAATCACTCAGAACAAATCGAGCTGCTTTTCTTTGGATTTTTTTCCAGTTCTTGAATCAGGTAATCCTGGTGAGGGTCCCATACACTGGAACCATACTCTAGTTGGGGTCTTACCAGAGACTTATATGCACTCTCCTTTACATCCTTACTAAAACCCCTAAACACCCTCATAACCATGTGCAGAGATTGGTACCCTTTATTTACAATCCCATTTATGTGATTACCCCAATGAAGATCTTTCCTTATATTAACACCTAGATACTTACAATGATCCCCAAACGGAACTTTCACCCCATCAACGCAGTAATTAAAACTGAGAGGACTTTTCCTATTTGTGAAACTCACAACCTGACTTTTAACCCCGTTTATCAACATACCATTGCCTGCTGTCCATCTCACAACATTTTCGAGGTCACATTGCAGTTGCTCACAATCTTGTCACTTATTTATCACTCTATAGAGAATAACATCATCCGCAAAAAGCCTTACCTCCGATTCCACTCCTTTACTCATATCATTTATATATATAAGAAAACATAAAGTTCCGATAACACTGCCCTGAGGAACTCCCCTCTCAACTATTACAGGGTCAGACAAAGCTTCACCCACTCTAACTCTCTGAGATCTATTTTCTAGAAATATAGCAACCCATTCAGTCACTCTTTTGTCTAGTCCAATTGCACTCATTTTTGCCAGTAGTCGCCCATGATCTACCCTATCAAATGCTTTAGACAGGTCAATCGCGATACAGTCCATTTGACCTCCAGAATCCAAGATATCTGCTATATCTTGCTGGAATCCTACAAGTTGAGCTTCAGTGGAATAACCTTTCCTAAAACCGAATTGCCTTCTATCGAACCAGTTATTAATTTCACAAACTTGTCTAATATAATCAGAAAGAATGCCTTCCCAAAGCTTACATACAATGCATGTCAAACTTACTGGCCTGTAATTTTCAGCTTTATGTCTATCACCCTTTCCTTTATACACAGGGGCTACTATAGCAACTCTCCATTCATCTGGTATAGCTCCTCCGACCAAACAATAATCAAATAAGTACTTCAGATATGGTACTATATCCCAACCCATTGTCTTTAGTATATCCCCAGAAATCTGATCAATTCCAGCCGCTTTTCTAGTTTTCAACTTTTGTATCTTATTGTAAATGTCATTGTTATCATATGTAAATTTTATTACTTCTTTGGCCTTAGTCTCCTCCTCTACCTGGACATTATCCTTGTAACCAACAATCTTTACATACTGCTGACTGAATACTTCTGCCTTTTGAAGATCCTCACATACACACTCCCCTTGTTCATTAATTATTCCTGGAATGTCCTTCTTGGAACCTGTTTCTGCCTTAAAATACCTATACATACCCTTCCATTTTTCACTAAAATTTGTTTGACTGCCAATTATGCTTGCCATCATGTTATCCTTAGCTGCCTTCTTTGCTAGATTCAATTTTCTAGTAAGTTCCTTCAATTTCTCCTTACTTCCACAGCCATTTCTAACTCTATTTCTTTCCAGTCTGCACCTCCTTCTTAGTCTCTTTATTTCTCTATTATAATAAGGTGGGTCTTTACCATTCCTTATCACCCTTAAAGGTACAAACCTGTTTTCGCATTCCTCAACAATTTCTTTAAACCCATCCCAGAGTCTGTTTACATTTTTATTTACCGTTTTCCACCGATCATAGTTACTTTTTAGAAACTGCCTCATGCCTGCTTTATCAGCCATATGGTACTGCCTAACAGTCCTACTTTTAAGACCTTCCTTTCTATCACATTTATTTTTAACTACCACAAAAACAGCTTCATGATCACTAATACCATCTATTACTTCAGTTTCCCTATAGAGCTCATCTGGTTTTATCAGCACGACATCCAGGATATTTTTCCCTCTGGTTGGTTCCATCACTTTCTGAATCAGCTGTTCTTCCCATATTAACTTATTTGCCATTTGTTGGTTATGCTTCCTGTCATTCGCATTTCCTTCCCAATTTACATCTGGCAAATTCAGATCTCCCGCTACAATCACATTTCTTTCCACGTCGTTTCCCACATAGCTGACTATCCTATCAAATAATTCCGAATCCGCATCAGTGCTACCCTTTCCCGATCTGTACACTCCAAATATATCAAGTTGCCTATTATCTTTAGAAATGAGCCTTACACCTAGAATTTCATGTGTCTCATCTTTAACTTTTTCGTAGCTTACAAATTCTTCTTTCACCAGAATGAACACTCCCCCTCTCACCATTCCTATCCCATCTCTACGATACACACTCCAGTGCTGTGAGAAAATTTCTGCATCCATTATATCATTTCTCAGCCATGATTCAACTCCTATTACAATATCCGGTAAATATATATCTATTAAATTACTTAATTCTATTCCTTTCTTTACAATACTTCTACAGTTCAACACTAACAATTTTATGTCATCCCTACTTGATTTCCAGTTCCCTGTTCCCTTATCACCGCTCCCTAGGCCATCCCGTTTCCCTGAATGTACCTCCCTATTACCCTTCCAAACAAATTTCCTAACTTTTACGTACCACTGCGGTTTAAATGAAGGCCATCCGAGCGCAGATCCCTATCTCCTACCCACCCATTAGGATCTAGAAATTTCACTCCCAGTTTCCCACATACCCACTCCATAGTCTTATTTAAATCCCCAATCACCCTCCAGTCAGTATCCCTTCTACACAGTATTTCTCTAATAACAATCTCCGCTTTCTTAAACTTCACCCGTGCTGCAGTTACCAGATCCCACACATCTCTAACTATGTTGGTACTTATATCAGCTTGCCTTACGTTGTTGGTACCAACGTGAAACACTACCACCTTCTCCTTCCCGTCCTCCCTCTCTTCTACTTTCCTCAACATCTGCCTCAACCTAATTCCTGGATAACACTCTACCCTGGTACCCTTTCCTCCACACACTTTCCACACGTGTCTAACGATGGAATCCCCCATGACCAGAGCCTCAACCCTACCCACCTCATTTGATCCCCTCCCCTCCTGGTCAGCCCTATCTTTCCTGATAGCTGCAGAAGTTACTTCCTCCTCCCTTTTCTCCTTCCCATGACCCTGTTCCACCTGTCTTTTCCTATCCTCTACTATACTTTTTCCTTTCCTACCTTTTCCCTTCCTCCTACTTCCACACATCTCACCAACAGTTCCCTGTCCCTCATCTTCCGTCTGTTGTTCTACCTGGAGTGACTCGTACCGATTTCGCACAGACACCTGTCCTGAATTCTGATCCTGAATAGAGCCCTTAGCCTGCAATCTCCTTCCCCTTAGAACATTAGACCACCTGTCTTCTACAACTCCTCCCTTTCCTTCCCCTCCCTCTTGTACACCTACTGTAACCTGTACATTGTTTGAGGGAGTCCTATCTTCCTTCCTGTCTTCTGTGAGAATCCTAATTATCTCTCTCAAACTTTCCAACTCCTCCCTCATACCCCTCAATGCCTCACCACACTCACGGTAAGTACACTCGCGCTCCTTAGCCATTCTTTACGGGGAAAAAAATTAAATTAAAAATAAAATAACTTATTTGCAAAAAATAAATGAACGGAGGGATATATTGTCTGGGATAGTACACAACAATAAGGAAATTAATATACGACAACACTACAATACTACTTAGTCGTGCTCTAGTTTTTTTATCCTACAACCCCTAACAGGATAAAAACTGCTGTTAATTACTGAATATCGAAAGTAATACACAAGAACTACACAATTCCAAACTGCAATTAAGCCTCTCCTAATTACAACAACAGTATTTTAGTAAGAGTTTGTACGGATACCTCTACTACACCAGTACTACACAAATATTTTTCAATAATAAAATAAGCACACTAAATTCTAATAGGATATTACTCGTATACTACTGTACAGTACACTACAGTAATTTTTAAACTACTTTCAGACGTATCCTAATTACGATACCGGTACCGTACCGTATGTCACTACTAAGCACAACAGAAATGAAATTTGCAAGAACTACTGTACTCAAAGATTACCAACGAAGCTAAATGCTTAGACAAATTATTATTAGTATTACGGTCTAATAGATACACACAAATATAGCAGGCAAGATACGGCACTATCTAAATATACTGTATCTATACTACAATGTATCTACACTACACTGCGTTTGGTTAAATGCTTAAGTATAGAAAGGATTGCCGTACACGAAGAAAAACACAAATATAACTGGCAAGATACTATCTAATATATTATACCCTTTCACTACAATTCTACTGAAATGTGGTTATGTGATTATTACAGCTGGTGGATTACTATTATTTTCCCTACTCCACGGGACGGAGAATAAAAGTGTTCTTAATTAGGCCTACTGAAACATACGAGGTTGTCTACAATAATTTCTCAAATATTTCTATCAAAACTACTACTACTACTCCAGGGACTTTAACTGCAATTACCGGGATATATGAACTTTATTATTATTAGCTAACCGCTCGTAAATACTGAAAGATCGAGGGAGCGAAATATAAATTACGGATACTAACTACCTACTCAGAAGTACAAATGAATGGAATACAAGGTCAGCTGATTTTTATTTATATTTACTTGACTACACTACACCCTTTGTTCACGACTGTGGCCAACAATGCAATATTTGAATATGAGGAGCGACAGTAATCAATAACAATACAACAACTGTTAACTATTACTGTGTAATCTCTTTAAGTTCTTTTTAAATGGAAGTTTACAGGCGTATCATGTTTTTTTAATGTAGTAAATTATTACCTTCGCGTTAGTTTGAATGGATATCTGTACGAAATACCGGAGAAGTTGCTGCAGAAGTTACGGTACTATTTCTAATGATAATCTGCCTTTGTAAGTACAACCAACGAACCTACAGATATTTACAAATATTTTTACAGTTAATATTATTACCTAAAGTATTTCCTAAACCTAAATTCGAAACAAGGTACACCTAGCTAACCTACTTAACCTAGAAAACGTAATTTACTGAAGACCAACTGAATTACTTGTTACAAAATTTAAATAAATATCACTACTCCCAATTTCTACCAACAAGCACTAAACACCACTATATAAACAGCACTAAATGAATCAGATATACACAAAATTAAGCTATTTCAATAGGTTTTCACTACTTTATCACTACAATAATGCAAGAGCTCTCTCAGCAGCCAACCGAGGAAGGATTGCAACAACTATCGAGGTATCGCATTGATTAGTATACCAGGCAAAGTATTCACTGGCATCTTGGAAGGGAGGGTGCGATCAGTCGTTGAGAGGAAGCTGGATGAAAACCAGTGTGGTTTCAGACCACAGAGAGGCTGTCAGGATCAGATTTTCAGTATGCGCCAGGTAATTGAAAAATGCTACGAGAGGAATAGGCAGTTGTGTATATGTTTTGTAGATCTAGAGAAAGCATATGACAGGGTAGCGAGGGAAAAGATGTTCACCATACTAGGGGACTATGGAATTAAAGGCAGATTATTAAAAGCAATCAAAGGCATTTATGTTGACAATTGGGCTTCAGTGAGAATTGATGGTAGAATGAGTTCTTGGTTCAGGATACTTACAGGGGTTAGACAAGGCTGTAATCTTTCACCTTTGCTGTTCGTAGTTTACATGGATCATCTGCTGAAAGGTATAAAATGGCAGGGAGGGATTCAGTTAGGTGGAAATGTAGTAAGCAGTCTGGCATATGCTGACGATTTGGTCTTGATGGCAGATTGTGCCGAAAGCCTACAGTCTAATATCTTGGAACTAGAAAATAGGTGTAATGAGTTTGGTATGAAAATTAGCCTCTCGAAGACTAAATTGATGTCAGTAGGTAAGAAATTCAACAGAATTGAATGTCAGATAGGTGATAAAAAGCTAGAACAGGTTGATAATTTCAAGTATTTAGGTTGTGTGTTCTCCCAGGATGGTAATATAGTAAGTGAGATTGAATCAAGGTGCCGTAAAGCTAATGCAGTGAGCTCGCAGCTGCGATCAACAGTATTCTGTAAGAAGGAAGTGAGCTCCCAGACGAAACTATCTTTACATCGGTCTGTTTTCAGACCAAGTTTGCTTTACGGGAGCGAAAGCTGGGTGGACTCAGGATACCTTATTCATAAGTTAGAAGTAACAGACATGAAAGTAGCAAGAATGGTTGCTGGGACAAACAGGTGAGAGCAATGGCAGGAGGGTACTCGGAATGAGGAGAAAAAGGCTAATTTAGGAATGAACTTGATGGATGAAGCTGTACGCATGAACCAGCTTCGGTACTGGGGTCATGTGAGGTGAATAGAGGAGGATAGGTTACCTAGGAGAATAATGGACTCTGCTATGGAGGGTAAAAGAAAGTAGAGGTAGACCAAGACGATGATGGTTAGACTCGGTTTCTAACGATTTAAAGATAAGAGGTATAGAACTAAATGAGACCACAACACTAGTTGCAAATCGAGGATTGTGGTTATGTTTAGTAAATTCACAGAGGCTTGCAGACTGAACGCTGAAAGGCATAACTGTCTATAATGATAATGTATGTATGTATGTATGTATTTTGCAAAGTTATATGAAATAATTCGATAAACTTAAACTTATTTTCAGCAGTAAATAAACTGGAATGCTTAATTCAAAGCAAAATAAAGTGAATTTAGACTTTAAGATACAGTGTGAGCATACTTTTCAAAAGATACACACACACACACTTCTGCACACACAAGTACACACATTCACAACAGGTTCGCAGTCAGAACAATTTTGCTGAGCGTGTTGCTGGCAAAGGTAGTTCTTGCATGCTCTGCATTTATATACTGGGTATATCTATTTTTCGATCAGCCACACTTGTGACACCTTTGCCTCTTCTTCTTCTCTCCTGTGGAAGTATCAATGTTGGGGTCATGATGTATCGTAGAAATTAGCAAAACATTCTTTCCCTTTTGGGGATGTAGAAAATAAGGATGCACTTGTCCTGTAAACTTTATTTACTGGAATGCAGCTCTGTAGGTGCTGTTTCTCCAGAGAGTTCCGGGAAAAGGCATTGAATGTCATACATTAGTTCCTTTAGTAAGGTAGTGCACATTGAACGAACATGAAGGAAATACTCAGACAGTTCTCATGCCAATACTTTTAGAAATTGGCGTCATAGTTTTATACCAGCCTCATTGTTGCTGCGATGAATAATCTGAGCATTTATACTCGCCATATTCAGTCATATTCACAACCATGGGCCACCTGTTAGTAAGTACTACTCAATTGGTCATCTGTATCAACACCAGACTTCATTGCATTATAAACCATAACTATTTCAGGTTTCTTCTTCTCTCCTGTGGAAGGATCAGTATTGGGGTCATGATGTGTCATAGAAATCAACAAAACATTATTTCCCTTTCTTGGTTTGTAGAAAATAATGGTACACTTGTCCTGAAAACTGAATTTACTGGAATGCGGCTCTTGATAATTTGTTTCTACAAAGCAACTAGGGAAGTCCCTTTTGTTCTTTCTGATTGCTCCTACAAGTGTGAGATGATTTCTCAATAAGTTGTCTGCAAGTTCTACACTCGTCAACCAGTTCTTAGTGGTCATATTTCACCCTGTCCCAGAAATGATTGAGCTGAGCCGTTTCACTACATTTTTTGGCTTATTGCTGTCATCAAAAGGATCAGCGGGCTGTTTACTAACATATACTACAAGATTAGCAGTGTAACATGCTCTAGCATCTACCAGTGCAAATATTTTAATACTGGTACTGTACTTGCTTGGTTTGCTCTTTGTAAATTGTCTGAAGTGACATTTGCGCCTAAAGCCTTCTAATGTCTCGTCATTTTTACAATACTCTCTGACACAATACGACTTTTGGCAGTAAAAGTAAAAACTTCTCGGATTGCAGTCGTCAGCTAGTTCCTAGCTACACCTTACTTCAGAAGCACAGAGGATGCTCTGTATAAGCAGCTTACTGAACAAGTGGACTGAAGCTAGCTTGTGAGGTTTCTATCTTTGGACTCGCTGATATCTCTCCAAACTTTACATTCTCAAGTCTTCAGCTCTTGAATGAGCACTTCGACTTTGCAAGTCAGTTGCTATGCAACATTTCTCCCTCAGTGAGTCTTCATTTAGTTTGTGTACTGGCAACGTGTAAATATTGTATATATCTCAAGTGTTGTAGTAATCTGTTTATGTGGCAAAACCATCCTTTCTATGAAAAAAAACCTTCTTTTTCTTGAGTTTAATGTGCCAGTGGTACATATTTCACAATGCTGTATCATTGCAATTCTCCTTTAATAAAATTTTGTTTTGTGTGTGTGTGTGTGAAATAACTCTCTTAATACACAACAATTTCAACTAAATCACTTGGTTTAGCATTCCTCTCTCGGGTATATTGTGGTTGAACTTTGAGAAATTTTTTTGTTTGTACATTGAACAATCAGAGAAATTACCTTCTCACCTAATAAGCACCTAATAACCTAATAACTTGAGGTACGAGGGAGGGGGGTAAGTTTCGTATAACATATATAAATCTTCTTCCATTTCTAAATAACAGTGGTACATTCTCATTTTCTCTTTTCTTTTCCAGACAAATATTCTGGATATACATATGTAATCCATTTTGACAGCCTTAAACACCTTCTGGGCCACCGTTTCTGCTGCACTAATTCATAGATGCCCCCGTGAGTTTGAAATTAGTACCATTGAATTAATGTCTTAATGAGAATATAACAGATTTTTACAAAATATATGTAGTTATATTTGACCACTAGCAAGATACCCATGCTTTGCTACAGCTTTAAAATTAAAGTTATTCAAAGTTTTACATTTTGGAGAGTCTGCTGTTCGCTGAGCCTGTAAAATACGTCCTCAGGTCACACGTCAAACGGTTTTGGGGGAATGATTATTTATTTTATAATCTACCACTCACTTGAAGCCCATACGGAAAAATTTGAATGTTTTAAACCATATCTGATTTAACATCTAGGACGGACTGTATCGCGATTGACATGTCTAAAGCATTTGATAGGGTGGATCATGGGAGACTACTGGCAAAAATGAGTGCAATTGGACTAGACAAAAGAGTGACTGAATGGGTTGCTATATTTCTAGAAAATAGATCTCAGAGAGTTAGAGTAGGTGAAGCTTTGTCTGACCCTGTAATAGTTGAGAGGGGAGTTCCTCAGGGCAGTGTTATCGGACCTTTATGTTTTCTTATATATATAAATGATATGAGTAAAGGAGTGGAATCGGAGGTAAGGCTTTTTGCGGATGATGTTATTCTCTATAGAGTGATAAATAAGTTACAAGATTGTGAGCAACTGCAACGTGACCTCGAAAATATTGTGAGATGGACAGCAGGCAATGGTATGTTGATAAACGGGGCTAAAAGTCAGGTTGTGAGTTTCACAAATAGGAAAAGTCCTCTCAGTTTTAATTACTGCGTTGATGGGGTGAAAGTTCCTTTTGGGGATCATTGTAAGTATCTAGGTGTTAATATAAGGAAAGATCTTCACTGGGGTAATCACATAAATGGGATTGTAAATAAAGGGTACCAATCTCTGCACATGGTTATGAGGGTGTTTAGGGGTTTTAGTAAGGATGTAAAGGAGAGTGCATATAAGTCTCTGGTAAGACCCCAACTAGAGTATGGTTCCCGTGTATGGGACCCTCACCAGGATTACCTGATTCAAGAACTGGAAAAAATCCAAAGAAAAGCAGCTCGATTTGTTCTGGGTGATTTCCGACAAAAGAGTAGCGTTACAAAAATGTTGCAATGTTTGTGTTGGGAAGAACTGAGAGAAAGAAGAAGAGCTGCTCGACTAAGTGGTATGTTCCGAGCTGTCAGCGGAGAGATGGCGTGGAATGACATTAGTAGACGAATAGGTTTGAATGGCGTCTATAAAAGTAGGAAAGATCACAATATGAAGATAAAGTTGGAATTCAAGAGGACAAACTGGGGCAAATATTCATTTATAGGAAGGGGAGTTAGGGATTGGAATAACTTACCAAGGGAGATGTTCAATAAATTTCCAATTTCTTTGAAATCATTTCGGAAAAGGCTAGGAAAGCAACAGATAGGGAATCTGCCACCTGGGCGACTGCCCTAAATGCAGATCAGTATTGATTGATTGATTGATTGTAAAAGCGACCAACCAATTTCGATTTTGTACTTTGAACAGTAATGGAAAAATGAATACTTTTTTAAGGGGTTGTCCGGTTCCATGGCTAAATGGTTAGCATGCTGGCCTTTGCTCACAGGGGTCCCGGGTTCGATTCCCAGCAGGGTTGGGAATTTTAACCATCATTGGTTAATTTCTCTGGCACGGGGACTGGGTGTATGTGTCGTCTTCATCATCATTTCATCCTCATAATGACGCACAGGTCACCTATGGGCGTCAAATCGAAAGGCCTGCACCTGGCGAGCCGAACATGTCCTCGGACACTCCCGGCACTAAAAGCCACATGTCATTTCATTTTTTAAGGAGTGAATGTTTTGACATATTTATTAACATCTAGGATATAAAAGACAACCCTTCATTAAAAAAGTTATGTTCGTGCCTGAAACGGTTTCGAACCCGGGACCCCTGTGACCAAAGGCCAGCACGCTAACCATTTAGCCATGGAGCCAGACAACCCCTTAAAAAAAGTATTCATTTTTCCATAATTGTTTTTGAGAGTCAAGTACCATCTAAACCTCTTAGGGGTGAAATGTTTTGAAGTATATGTTATTCCCTGTCATCTTTAATTCCAGCAACATTCTCCAATATCATTTTATTTCATCTGTTAGTCATTAATCCTTGCCTCAGAGGAGTGCGACAGGCCTCGGCAGCTGGCACAATTCCTATCCTCGCCGCAAGATGGGGGCTTCATTCATTCCATCCCCGACCCGGTCACTGACTGGAAAACAGGTTGTAGGTTTTCATTTTTTGGATCTTAACCTCCATTTAACTCCCTGAGGGGTAAAATTTGTTCGACCCTTCTGTTATTTAACACCTAGGATATCATTTGACATTTTTAATTTCGTAAATAAAGTGGTTTCATATAAACTTTTTTTTTGGTTATCATTCCTCATCCCCCAGTCAAAACCCCTTAGGCGTGTATGGATTTAAGTCTACTTATTTGTATCCTCATAAAAAGAATTCAACTACTTTTAACCCCCCCCCCCTCCTTAAGTTGACTCCCACCCCCCAACAAAAAAATGCATGTTACTTTATTTTCAAAGGAGATTCCAAATCCCAATTTTTACGTCTGAAATATCTTCAGATTTTTAGATACCATTATCCTAATAACAATTATTCAACCCATCTTTCAGTCCTTTTTACCCCCCTCCCAAGTGATTTTTCCAAAAACAAAAAAGTATGTGTTACTTTATATTTAAAACATTAAAAATACCAATTTTCATGACATGTCACGTTTTGGAGATATGCTCATTTTAGAAATTCACCCTCGTTTGTCAATCCTGTTCACCCCTCCTCCCCCCTCAAGTACGTTTATGTTTAAAGGAGATTTTAAATAACACTTTTCATGACTGTAAAATCTTCAATTTTTGAGTTATAAGTATCCTCAAAAACATATTCATCCCCTTTCTCACCTTTTTTCACCCCCTTAAGAGGATTTTTCCAAAAACGAAAAAATACATGTTTCCTTATTTTTACAGGAGGTTCCAAGTACCAATTTTCACATCTGTAATATCCTCAGTATTTGATGTATAAGTACCCCATAAAAGGAATTCAACTAAGTTCACGTCTCTTCACCCACCCCACTCCATATGTTGCATTTTCCAAAAACAAAAAAATGTGTGTTTATTTTTAAAGATTTCAAATACCAATTTTCATGTCTGTAACATCTTCAGTTTATGAGATATAAGTATCCATATAAAAATAATTCAGCACATTTTCCAGCCCTTTTTACACACCCCGACTGAAGTGTTTTTTCCAAAAACAAACAAATACGTGTTACTTTTATTTTTAAGAGAGATTAAAAATACTAATTTTCATGTCTGTAACCTGTTACGTTTTTGAGATATACTCATTTTAAAAATTCACCCCCTTTGTCACTCCTGTTCACCACACCTTAAGTAGATTTTCCCAAAACAAAAAATACGCGTTTATTTTCAACCTTTTAAATGCTGAGTTACCAGTTGACTGTTTGGTACTTCAGTGCTGAGTTTTTCATTTGTATGTAAATTTTTTTTGTAGAAACCTCAATTTTTTGCTTACCAGTGGGGTGATTTACCTTAAAATATTTATAAATGTTGGTTATTTATAAATCTAAATGCAGATGGAAAATCCTACACTTATGTTCAATATTATTTTGAGAGAAAATAAAGTTACACTTTTGTGCCCATGCGTGCATTATCTTTATACAAATTAAAGAGCCCAAAATAATGTTATTTCCTAAAATCTGTAGGCAACTTATACATGTAACTTCTTAGAAGTACATATGTTGATATTTTAAAATACTTTCTAAACCTGGAATGTGGTGATAGTTCAATGTTTTGTAATGGTTGTTTGTGATACCGATTTGTTCAACTATCTGCATCAACGCCACTGGCACAGAAGTTTTTAAAACATCAATGATTTTTGGGTTGTCATCAAACACTACTTGGTTCTCAGAGTCTTACAGTTACTTGAAAGTCTGGTGGAGAAAAGTAATCCGTCCACCACGAAAATAGTGATAAAATAGCTTTTGAACTCGCAGTGTTTTTATTCTTACGTTTAGAAGGAGGCTCTGTTTCTTTCTCACATGCAATATTTTTGGCACTGTCTGTATCACTCTCACTTTCAAAATTGCTTAACAATTCATTAAAATCATCATCTCAATCATCTCTTTCCACTGTGGTTAATAACTGAAAGAATCTTTGATCTGAAATAACATCACTGCAAGAGCAACTAGATTGTTGTTCCGCCATGTTTGTTTACATCACAGATGAACTCCATAGACGTCTATAAAATTCTCTGTAAGTTACTTCCTGAAGGTATAATCTGTGATCAGTTAGTTCTAAATAATACTCAACAGATGGCAGAACATGTCAGACATCAAATTAGCACTCGAGAGTGAACTGGGAAACTGAAATTAAAGTTCTTGCGCACCGTCTATAGACGGGTGTAGCACTGCTGGACCGGCCGCGTCATCCCGTCTATAGGCGGGCGTAGCACTCATCGGGTTAACCCGCGAGTGGTCGCTATATGAGATTTCCTCTCACGTTATTCTTTATTGTGATATTACATCACAGTGATGAAAGGGAGGTGACTGTTCCCTCTTCTAGCTGAGTTTATAACTTCAGTGAGTAGCATTAAAATTGTATTGAATAGGTGGAAATATCAAGTTTATTTATTGTAATTCTTGGTTCAATACGGAAAAATGAAATTTCTTACGTTAACTTTGTGAGTAGAGCGATTCACATTTAAAGGGTAAGCACCCCCTCCCCTAGTCAGAACCAAGGTTCCTATGTGTCCATGCGCTCTGCGTGAGAGTTTCTCTCATCGCGCGACTAATGATGTTGGTGTTATTTTGAAGTGGAGCGGGAAACTTACTCCCGTTGTACGCTTTAGTATTTGTATTATGAGCACTTCTTGTTTTTGAAAATATTATTGTGTTCAGAAACCTTGCTTTTTACGTAAATATTACTAGATATAATGCAAGTGTGAGATTTAATTTTTTTAACTTCAGGGCGGAAGTTATCTTTATGTATATTCCATATGTTATTTTAAGTACTAATTTGTGTCTTTAATAAACAGCTAATCATGTCTGGCTCCATGGCTAAATGGTTAGCTTGCTGGCCTTTGATCACAGAAGTCCCGGGTTCGATTCCCGGCGAGGTCGGGAATTTTAACCTTAATTGGTTAATTTCGCTGACACAGGGGCTGGGCGTATGTGTCATCTTCATCATCATTTCATCCTCATCATGATGCGCAGGTCGCCTACGGGAGTCAAATCAAAGACCTGCATCTGGCGTGCCGAACTTTTCCTCGGACACTCCCGGCGCTAAAAGCCATACGCCATCTCTCTCTCTCTCTCTCTCTCTCTCTCACACAGCTTATCATTTCATTTTTATCTAAACTATTTAAGGAAGAATTTGCGTTTCATTTCAGTAGAAAATTTCAGCCTTACGCCCCACAAAACTGGGAATTATGTCATATTTATTTTAATGTGAGAGAATGTCTCACGCGCGACCACTCACGGTACATTTCGGTTAGCGACCACTCGCGGGTTAAAGGAGATTCCAAATGCCAATTTTCATGACTCTAACATCTTCAGTTTTTTATATATAAGTATCCTCATAAAGGGAACTGAACCCCTTTTTCACCTCTTTTCACCCCCATTAAGTGGATTTTCAGAAAAAGAAAAATCATGTGTTTCTTTATTTTTAAAGGAGATTCCAGCTACCAATTTCTGTTTCTCTAAACTGTCAAGTTTTTGAGATATAGATATACTCATTTCAAAATTTCAACCCCCTTTTCACCCCCTTGCGATGGAATATCCAAAAATCCTCTCTTGGTGAGCACCTGCACTGTAATGTAAATTTATTCACAAAATTTCATTTCATTTCTTTCTGTCCATTAGTTTTGGCTCTGCAATGATGAATCTGTCTGTCTGTCTCTGTCTGTCTGTCTGTCTGTCTGTCTGTCTGTCTGTCTGTCTGTCTGTCTGTCTGTCTGGACATGTTACTTTATATATTATAACCTTCCAATGGTTGCTAAATCGGAATTAAAGAGAACAATGGAAGTTTATGGTAATATAAAGTTAATGAAATCATACGAAAGTAAATGTCGAGTTGTCATACGTCCAGATATATCAAAATGAAATAACTCGCTCGGTGGAATAAATACCATCTAACGAATTGAAGGCACAGGTGGATTCATCAGTTCAGAGCCCCATGGTATTCAATAAGTCACGGTCGGTAACGAAATGTCCTTGTGCCAGGAGATAATATTGAATAAATGCTGTATTTTATTTCAATGGAGAAGGGACAAATATAGATAGGGGGCACGAAACTTCAATGGCAAAAATATATAACAGAGGCCACGGAATGGATTAAATCATACAGGCCAAGTTTAATTCACATACGGTGGTCATGCATTGTCTATTTATTACGGTATGATTCGGAAGTCGAGAGACCAACTATTAAATAATCGATTGGTACGTTAAGCTAAGGAGGCAATGTATTGTTAAATATGTTCCTTTACCGAGATCAGTGATTACAAGAGCATTCTGTATCAGAGAGGTTATGCTTAAAACGTCAAAATCATCTGGAAGGGAGATTACAGGCTACTGAATTATGAGGATGTATGAAATGCAAGCAGATTTTTATTATTGTGTTTTAGAATAGGATTTTGTTTTTGTAAGAACAATGCGGATAATGAAAAGAGACTAAAAGATATCAGAATCGTTGCACACAGATAGAAAGAAGTCGAATCTAAACTTGTTGAAGTTGAATTGCTATTGTACAGATAGTGCGAATTAATTTGTAAAGAGAGAAGATATATCTTGTTCTCTCAAATAATAAGGCGAGTGTTAATTCAAAACATTATAAAATATTATTTATGTGTATGATATTGGGCTAATTCCCTATTACGAGTTTCAGGTACTATGATGTCGCCATACATGATAAAAGATTATTATGTGATGCCTAATAACCAAACAATGCAGGTCTAAACTCGGGATGTGGTCCTGTCTGAAGAATGTTAAAATGAGGGCCAGGTGATGAAATTAACACCCAAGAGATTGGAGCTGACATCCTCCCGAAGCCATCAGTATGATAAGTACCAAAAATAAGTGTCTTTCGTTTATTCTGCTATGTAGTTGCTTAAAGTAGAGTAGATCATTTTATGGAGTCAGAATGTGACGTGTGTAGGTAAACAACTTGAGTGATACCGTGCGATCGTTACTCATTATTTCGTAACAGATATAGAGTGTTGTGAATTTCATCATGTATAATCCAGGAGAAATCATAATTTTCATGTACTATTTTGAATTTGAGTGTCTAACAGTAGATATTACGCAGGAAATTTTCTAAAACGTGGTGGTTACATTTAGTAGAATACTGTCATCATAATTGAACCTCTACGTATTATTTATTGCATAGGTATATTTATTTGAGGTGACCATAAGATAGTTAACATGTGTTTAAATTGGAGTCATCCAAGATTATAATTTCACATCATATGCGTAGTTTTCACGAGAGGAATAATGGTATTATCACATCGGTTACGATTTTATGCGTACGTAAGAATGCGGTAGTCTTTGATAATAATGTTTGGAAGATGAGTTACATTTTACTCGAGCATGACGCGCATGTGGAATGAGAGATTTGAATTAGGGCCGTCGAAATAAAGTGAATGATTGATGTGCAGTATTATTGGAGTATAGCTCATTGGGAGTTGTGCATTGAATGATATGATGTAATCTTCGAACAAGTCCCGATGATACGTTATTGACGTAATAGGATTGATGCTCTTCATGCATGTGGATTTAATGGTGGTGAGGATAGACAAGTATTTAGGCATTGATAGGCGATTTTCTTGATGATGTTTTCGAAGAATACTGAGATTAACAATTTGATAGTTGTCAAATATGATAAATCAGGACTTAATGTAAGCGAGTTATACGCAAATGTGAAGGGGTGAAATAGAATCTTCAATACTGAATGACGCCATGTAGAGGTGAACCATGTCGCAGTTGAGATGAGTAGATCTTATTTAAGGCAATGTGTAGCTTGATTTCCTGCTAATGATATTCTTCTAGTAACCCATAGTATTGGTAGTTAACATTAGACGTAGATTTTTCAGAATTCTCATATAGGACACTAGGGGTTGCAGAGTCATTGGATTTCTTGACCATTTATTATTCTTGATGACATCATTTTAGAAAATTTATTGTCTAGATACAGCTGTTGCAGTCTTCCAGAGGATGCTGATTCCTAATATCACTACGTAATCTTAGTATTTAAAGAGGCACTACAGTTTATTTCTATTTCTTTGATCGTACGGTTGGTATAAGCGACAAAGTTGTAAGCATGTCATTGGAACACCCAAGTTGTTTTATTAGATTTTACTGAATCATGTGATGATTTAAAGAAATGACGGAATATTGAAAGACATGAATTTTTGGGGTCAACGAATACAAGTGCCAAAGAATAAATATTTCAAATTTTATATGTTAACCAGGAAGTAAATGATGTAAATAATGGGATCTGTAACGTTAAAGTTAAGCCTTCAGCAATTTTATGTTAGTTTTCTTTTCATTTGATGGAATCGTTGGATTTTTTAATTTAATGTTAATAATATTGCCAACATATTTTAATTGTAATATGAAAGCTTTTTATTATGATTCATCATAACCAACAAAAGTTGGGAATTTTGGCTATTTACAGTCAATGATGTTCAATTTTAACTAGCTGTCCAGTCATGTTGCTATTTCAATTATTTTGTAATTAAGCTTCATTAAAAATGATATTCGTTAAAATGGAATATCCTTCCAGAGTAAAAATAATTCTCGGAATTCTTATTTATAGGCTAAGTTTAGTATAACAGTATGGTATAGACTGTCCTGCTCCATGGCTAAATGGTTAGCTTGCTGGCCTTTGCTCACAGGGGCCCCGGGTTTGATTCCCGGCAGGATCGGGAATTTTAACCTTAATTGGTTAATTTCGCTGGCACGGGACTGGGTGTATGTGTCGTATTCATCATCATTTCATCCTCATCACGACGCGCAGGTCGCCTACGGGCGTCAAATCGAATGATCTACATCTGGCGAGCCGAACTGCTCAGCCCGAAGGCCTGCAGATTATGCGGGGTGCATGGTCAGTGTGACGAATCCTCTCGGCTGTTATTCCTGGCTCTCTAGATCGGCTTTGCCATCTCACCATTCGATAGCTCTGTAATTAAAGGTAATCATAGGCTGAGTGGACCTGGAACCAGCCCTCGTATCCAGGTAAAAGTGCCCAACCTGGCCGAGAATGGAACCCGGGGCTGGCTGCAAACATTAATTACCAATACGAAAGTTACGAATCTAGAAATTTCATTAAAACTTTATACATCCAGTTTTACCGGGGGAACTTCGTCAGTTTTCCTGTGAAAACTTGTATCAGTTTCTCGTGAAAACTTCTATCAGTTCAGCAACTTTGATCAGCCAAATTCTTCAAAGAATCTAATAACACCAAGCCAAACAGCAGTCGACCACAAGTAGGTAGTTTTTTAATTCTCTAATAAGATAAAACACATTAGATACAAAAGCGCCCAACGTGATGGAGGAAGTTCCTTTTCCTAATCTTCTATTGTGATTTGGTCACTGGTATACTGTTCATTGTCAGTTTCTGGAAATCTTTTACCGCGTAAATTAGGCCTACATCGGCTTTTAAAGGTTATGTTGAACTCGAGAATATGGTTTTAAATGTATCGATTCTCAAAAGTTCTTGAATGTACAGTATCATGTTCAATTCTGCCCATCAAAAATCACAATCAAATTGGAAATAGAGAAAATATCATCAAAACTTCAGAAATTACGATTATTCGTGACCTTGAGCTCATCTGGAAAGCACGCTCGCTGTACAAGTTAGTACAAGTGGGAAATGATATGAACTATTCAAATGTAACGTGCACAAATAAAATGACTGCGGTTTTTATAACATTTTAACACAAAAACATAAACTTCCCTGTCTTATATTAGGACCAAAACAACAACAGGCAATCCCAAGCGCTCTCATGGCATTTTGCATGTAAGATGCAACATCTGTTCTGGTCTCGATAACATAATCATATACGTTAATATTAAAATACTACATTTATGCTAAGAAGGAGCAGTTTTGATTCCTGCCTGATAGCTTAGTTACTATACAGTGCTCTGAGGGAAGTGCCGAAAGCCTATTCGCCGATACAATAGTAAAAAAAAAAAAAAAAAAAGAAAAAGAAAAAATAAACATCTAACGCAGGACATATTTGAGACGTTTTACATGTTATTAATAATCTTGACCCTGATGGTCGGGATTGGATCCGTATTGACTTAGTAACAGTAAATATGTTGGAAGATGGTCCGCCTAGTCAATACTATTTATAGTATTTATAGTAAATAGTATTGACTAGGCGGACTATCTTCCATCATATTTACTGGTACGTTTTACAAGTACGAAAATTTGACAAAACTCGTTCCGTCTTCAAGTAGAGCTGTTGAAATGCGCTCTGTCTCCTTCCATCTGTTATAGGCACAATCTGCTTTATGATTTCAGAGGATTCTCTAAACAATATCACCCAAATATGATGGTCTCTTATGCAAGTTCACCGCCGATCGCTTTTCTATTACCTATTTATCGTAATGACAGGACATTAACACCAAGATCCTTAGGTATACCGTAGCCGTCCCTTCGTGAGATACAGTTTCTTGAAAAATGCTCGATTGAGGATTTAGTGTTGATGGGACTGAAATTTCTGGATGGTTGATCCGGGAAATTGTTTCTTCGAGGAGCGGATAAGGCAGGATTTTTACAATGTGATTTACTTAGGATGCTCGTGGAACCATGTAATTTGAACGAATAATCCGGGAAAACATAGTTTCCAGGAATGTATAATCGAGGTTCTACTGTATTTTCTTAAATTGGATGATTTAGAAGATCAATCAATATGGTAAAGTAAGTTACTGTTCATGTTGAAAAATGTAACGAAGGCCTCGTTGAATTTAGCAAGATACAGTCCAGTAAGCAATTGTACAAGTACGTAATCTGCTCAAAGCCTAGTAGAATAATAATAGCAGAACTTCAGAGCATAAGCATACAAGAGTGTGAGAATGTAAGAAGTAAGAGAATGATTTAATATCTGCAAAATATTTTATAACCTCTGGCTTGGAGGTGTGTCCGTGACTTGTCAGGTCATTGGTACACTGGGCCACTTTAATTGGCTCGGATTATTCTAGACGTGTTGGCAGTGCTCAGCTGTGCACACGTGCAGTGCCTTGCTTTGAGAATCCAGTTTATCACGTGACTAACAGGCTGGCTCGATCGAAAATTGGCACGCTGATCAATACTTAGCTCCGCTGGAAGTCGTCCAATAGCTTGTTATACGCTGGAAGACTTGATGTTAATAGTCTAACCCCTTCACACTAAATCAGATGATTTATGCTGGCTCACAAGTAAATGTTAATTGGTCGCCAAATTTGTCGGGTACAATGTTTTATTCATCACCATAAGACATATCTGTGTCGGTGCGACGTAAAGCCAATAACGAAAAAAAACCAATGTTTTATGATAATGAGAGTAATCATTGTTGCTTTAGATAATTTATATACTCTGCAGTTTTCTAATGTTGACAGTGTTAAATAATGAAATCAAATGCATAATCAATATACTTAAATATTTGTAGATAATATTATGCACTGTAAATCGCAAAGTATATTACACAACGTATTTTTGTAGCTAATTTCCTGTTGCCCTCATGCCCTGAAAATGAAACAAATAACTGTTACTAAATAAAGTTAATATAGAATCTGTCTTTAAACCCCTATTAAGTAACACAAATAATGCAGTAACTTTTTTATCGTGATGCCAGTGTGTCGCCAAGTATTACCAAATACTTTAATACACCAATACCGGACAGCTCTATCTCAACAGCATTGAGTGGAGTGCGAACAGCGACGGTGGTGACATCTAGCGTGTTGGTGTGAACTGCATACTTGTCTATGCTACAGTTGAGAGGAATGCACTACACACATTGGAAATATTTTTGTTAAGATAACTGAATAATCATAATAATTAAGAATGAAATTTTAAAATATAAAATGCCTCCTTCATAAACCCCCAAACGAGCATTATGTTAGTCGTGCCTTTCGCTATGTCTTAAAAATGATAAAGCAGAATTTGTTTGAGGATCAACCCAGCCTCTGGGGGAAATATTGAACAACTACTCTCTCCTCTTCTTTCTAGCCTTTTCTCAATTACCTGATGCAGGATTTTGTATGGACTTAGCCTAGTTTTCTGGCCGGATGCCTTTTCTAACAGCAATCATATGTGGAGGGATATATACTGTACTCACTATTGCGTGTTTCTGTGGTTGTTTTTCGTACGATGTGTTGTATATACTTGAAGATCCATATGAATACAAATACAAACACGTAGCACTCGATCTACAGGAATTAACAGATGTGATTAAAATCTCCAACTCAGCCGGGAATCGTACCAGGGCCCTCTGAACCGAAGGCCAGTACGCTGACCATTCCGTGGTGGTGATTACTTTAAGAGGAAGTACAACTGCCTAGCCTTCCTCTATTAACACTAATCAGAAGGGAAATGGAAGAGGTCCAACACTCCGAAGAATGACAGTATCATAAAAATGTGTGTGTGTGTGGGGGGGGGGGTGCACGAAGCACTAACCTTTCAGCCAAAGCGCCAGAGGGGGCAGATAACTTAACAACATCCATGATTTATTAAGATCTTGGGAAAGAGAAGCTGTATTTAAGGAAGAGGAGTTTTGGTCCATTATTTTGACTTCTGCTTCTTCTTGTTCTTCTTCGGTACGGCCGATCTTCCCGAACTCTACAGGGGACCTCAGCTCATGCTGCCATCTCCCTTTTTCTGTACTTTGAATTTTCTGTTTTACCTCTGAAGACAGAAATACACAATAAGTAACACATATTGGGGTTACGTGAGTGAACTACGATGTTCCTGACAACGAAGAAGTGTTCAGAATTTCCTAAAGTCTCTTTCACAAACTTATGCATGAAGAATTACCATACAGACGTATTAAATTAGTTGGACTGGTGCTCAAGCCTATGCCAATAATACACTGAAATAATTTTCTTACACCGGGCTGAGTGGCTCAGACGGTTGATGTGATGGCCTTCTGATCCAAATTTGGCAGGTTCGATCCTGGCTCAGTCCGGTGGTATTTGTTGGTGCTCAGATACGTCAGCCTCGTGTAGGTAGATTTACTGGCATGTAAAAGAATTCCTGCGGGACTACATTCCGGCACCTCGGCATCTCCGAAAACCGTAAAAGTACTCAGTGGGACATAAAGAAAATTATTATTATTATTATGATTATTATTATTATTATTATTATTATTATTATTATTATTATTATTATTATTATTATTATTATTATTATTTTCTTACAGTAAAAGAAAAGGTGACTGGATTCGGAACTCCTGGCCTTCAATTTTCAATTTCAAGACTACCGTGACAAGTTTTTAATTGTGAAATTTATGGCACTGTTTAACAATGTGGACCCTCAAGTTTGAGTATACTAGATTTCCATATTTGTTAATATTATTGGTTTTACGTCCCACTAACATTTCAGTAGAGTTTTTGATTGATTTTCTTAACCCATTCGCCTCACATTTAAATACCATAGGAGTTCACTAAGAAATCACATTTAAATACAGCTCTGCGGCCGTCGTCATCACACTATTATTTAGAAAATCATACAAAACCAACCAGTAAATATTCCTTTCTGAAAATTTGCATGCATGATAAAGAAGTAATAAACTTACCAATGCCGCTATTTTAGTACGTCTGCTGGGTGTGGTACACCTCAAAACATTCTTCTAAGTGAAGAGCTACGCCACACTTTTTGCACTGCCAGCAACTTTCGCTTCTTTTACCCCGGCTGTAGCACACAACACACCTTCTTGTGACTTTTGATTTCTTCTCTGTAGGGGGAATACGCATGGGAAAGTGGGCCCATGATTTAGCTTGTAATCTGGTTGGGGTGGTGCTCGCTGAAGGTCGACCTCGAACCGAGTACTCCGGCAACTGAACAGTCTCTAGCAGCTGCTGCGCAATGCTAGTTCGGAAGTCCATGTAGCTCGTCTTTCTGTTAGCAGCGATCTTGTGATACACAGTGAAGGAATTGAAAATACACATATCTAGGAGATAAAAGAATATTTTTCTATATCCTTTCACTGTGCGTCGCATGACGGGGAACAGAGCTGTAACCTGATCCTGAAGGTCAACACCACCCATCCCCTTCTGGTATTCAAGGCCACACTTGGGCTTTATCACTTCTTCCCTTGGAGTTTGTCCTCTCTTTCGCCTGAGTTTGCCTGTCCCTGTCATGTCAGCTGATTTGTGTTTAGTGCTGAGAAAGCAAACATCCTTGTTACCTTTCCACTTCACACACAACATACTGTTGGCAGCCCACGTCTCATACTCTCCACGTTTTAGTTTCTTCTTACTGATATCGCGAGGCATGTCTTTTCGGTTCTGTCTAACAGTTCCAATTACATTCATCTGCTTGTCGTGTAGCCTTTTGAATAAATCTGGGGAAGAATACCAGTTATCTAAAAACAATGTATGTCCTCGGCCTAACAAGGGTTCACACATGTTGAGCACGACGTTTGTACTTGCTGGCAGACTTGGATCCGTTACATCATCACCTACATAAATTTTGAAAGACAGACAGTAGCCAGAACTTGATTCACAAATTTTGTAAATTTTTATTCCAAACCTAGAACGTTTAGACCTATTACACTGGACATATGAAAGGCGGCCTCTGAATTTCATTAGACTTTCATCTAGAGCAATGTCTTGTGAAGGTGAATATAATTCTGAAAATTTGGAGCAGAAATGTTGTATTATAAGCCTAATCTTTCTTAGTTTGTCACTACTATCGACTTGTTCATTGTCAACAAAATGTAAAAATCATGAAATTATAATAAATCTTCCCCTGCTTATGGTTTCACGAAAAATAGGAATGTTTATACACCAGTTTTTACTCCAGTATAACTGTATTCTTGACTTTCGCACTTGTGACATTAGTATAACTAACGCAAAATATGCTCTAATTTCATCGGGTGTAGTCTCAAACCATTTGTCATCGTCTTTCAACTTTTTTCTGTCAGGATTGCTCAACTGTTTTGCTGCATATGAATTTGTCTCGACAGATATATTGTCAAACAAAGGGTTCATGTATTCACAAAAAACTGAGAGTTCAGATAGTGGCTGCGTATCAAACTTTTTCAATAAATTTTCACTAACCCCACTGTATTCACTAAACTTATGTACAACAGGTTTGTTGTCACTTTTTGTCCAGTTCCAGTCAGTCAAGTTAGTCTGTGCCGATGTACGAGCTTGTTTCGAAAGACTCGGCACACCGTCGTTATTTGCTTCACTTTCCGTGTCATCAGAACTATTATACGCATCGCTAGTACTCGAACTAAGGACTTCAGGGTCTATTTCGTCGTCACAAACATCACTGCCTTCAATATCACTCTCTAAAACACTATCTATTAGCTTTTCTATTCCTTCTTCATCAACACCAGCATATCTGCTTGACGCCATGATGGCAACTGACATGAGCGAAATTATGTGAAAAAAGATTCTCTTATCTCTTGTTCCGGAAGTGTGCGAGAACCTGGTGAAAGGGAAAAACCGAAGCCACATGTGTAAACTTCAGCTCAGAATGCATACAAGTGGCGTCTGGGGGTTATTGACTCAACTATATGGATTGATGTACAGCTGTGCATCGCCGCGAGCAGAGCTCGTCATTTGATTCATATGCCACGAGTAACTATGACAAGCTAGGCTCGTCAAATGATGCGATTGGGTTAATATAAGGGGCATAGAATGTAACCTGAACACAGATGCGAGGTCATTACTTCTTTTAATACTTGCGGCCCTTATCAGTTCCCATGCCCATTATCATGCTGGGTGATTTGTTCAGCGCATAACACTTTTCGTGGAATATAACTGCAGTGTAAGATTATTTAGTGACAAACACTGATACATTATAAACAACACGGCAGTGAGCCAAGAATCATACAGATGGCAATATGTTATTGAAGAGTTGTTCACACCAAGGCATGTAGGTAACAGCACTATCGGCTTTCTCGCTGAAAACAGCAAGCTGTCCGGTATTGTCAAATTAAAGTATTTGGTATTACTCCTTGTTTTCCATTGTGATGTTCTGGCGCTCATCCGATAAAATTTTCATGTAGGCTGAGAAGGACCGTTCACCATTCCAGGAAGTCACCGGTGCGTATGTTGAAAGAGAAAACTTGCTAGGTGAAATATCTTCCGAGGGCTCTTCTTGTTCACCACTAATGATCTTGCAAACATAGAGATCTTAGATAAATTTCGTTTCGAGACTGCATAGGGTTTGTTAGAAACTCTGACCAATGAAAGGCACCAGCCATCTAAAATTCTGAGAAAGGATTAGTGTTGTTTTATGCAGTTGAGATGCTCGGACTTACTGTATTTCACAAAGGGTTAGAATCCCAGTTTTAAAGGAATTTTAAAGCCAACTTTAGGAATTGAAATATAATATATATGAGATCAAATTAGCCAATTATTTTACTATAGTCTGAAAATTAGACGAGCTGACACAATTTTTAATTTTTTGTAATAATGACCTAGATATGTACATAAATGTTACACTCTTCACATAATATGTAATATTATTTAGAATATATAAAAATATGTAAAATTAAACAGGTATAACCATATCAGAACCGCAGTGTGTCAACATTTTTCATTTAAAAGAATTGAAACACAATGGTTCCACCTAATTGATACTGTTTATTGGTTCTACCTTTTAAATTGTTTATGTTGCCATTGTCACTCTTTTTCATTTTAGAGGAAGCTGTAGCAGTTGCACCTGCGGAGGAGCAGAAACCTAAAGGTTTTACAGGGCTTGATCTTCTTGGAGAGTTTATGTTACAGGATAATTTACCTCCATCCCACGGGCATCAGTCAAGTTCTTCCGGGTGAGTTTGTTTACAATTCATATTATTCCTTGTATTTTCAGATTTTATTGCTGAAGTTACCAAGTGTTTTTTAAATTAATTAATAAATTTATTTATTTGATACAGTGTATGGAGGGCCATTTTATACTAATAAAATAACAAATTTAATTAAGTATAATAAGATATCAATTGGTATAAATAATAATACTAAGTATCAACAGTATATTAATAACAATAACAATGTAACAAGAATGGCAACAATGACTGGCAAGGGTCGGTTACAGAGTTAGCAAGAAGAAAGGTCATGGGTTGGAAGGGCGGAAGAAAATGGAAACCAGGGGAGGACTTCAAAGGAATCTTTTAATTTTGTGTTTGAAGAATGCGAAAGGTGTGAATATGTCAATTGGGTAGTCAGTTACCAAGAGTAGGGAGAGAGTGAAAGATAGAGCATTATTGTAAGGTTAGGCATGGACGGGACACATGAGTATGCTGGTTACGTGTTGAGCTGGGGGGAGGAACGGGTATAGGGAAGTATGTTGGAAGAGTATTTGCATTTGGTATAGCCATTGATTATGATGAACCTCCTGCGAGTAGGGGACGCAGATGAAGAATACACCCACGGTATCCCCTGCTTGTTGTAACAAGTGACTAAAAGGGGCCCCAGGGGCTCTCCACTTGGGAGCGTGGGTTGGCGACCACGGGGCCCTTAGCAGAGTCGAGACATTGCTTCCACTTACTTGCGCCAGGCTCCTCACTTTCATCTATCCTGCTGACCTCCCGTGGTCAACTCTTGTTCTTTTCCGACCCCGGCGGTATTAGAGCATTCCAGGCCTAGGGAGTCTTTCATTTTCACACCTTTCATGGCCCTTATCTTTCTTTGTCTTGTACTTCATTTTTTGAAATGTTGGATTCCTTCTTTTTCCTTGTGGGTTGGGCACGCAGACATAGACTACACCCACGATATCCCCCGCCTGTGTAATAGACGACTAAAAGCAGTGAGCAAGAGGGCTAATATCGTTGGGTCCGGTGGAGCGGTTTGTTGGGAGACTATTGAGAATATTTTGAACTGTGTTAGGGGTCGTTGAGATTTGTGACAGTGAGCCCCTACAAAGACTATTTATCTGTGGTAGTTCAGTGATAGGTGCGGGAGGGGTAAACGTAGATTGAAAGTACTTATTACACATTTGAGACCTTAATTCAGTTAGGACATCATCACTTTTGCAAAAGAGGATCTTGTACTATTATCAGATGGCTGCTCAGGGCAGAATAAGAACTATGTGATGGTTTATTTTCTGTACATGCTAGTCCACTGTTTCAAAATGTTCAAGTCAATCACCTACATTATCCCAATGCGAGGCCACTCGTACTTACCAAATGACTAAGATTTCTCTATCACAGAGAAAAGTTATACTGTAGAAGAAACTCCATCAGAATGGGATGAAATAATGCGAACAAGTTGGTTAAAACCTGCCCCTTTCCAAGTTGTCATTGTTGATCAAGATGATTTATATGACGTCAAAGATTCTGTTGAGAAGTTTCTTCCGAAGACTCCCCAGTCGGCAATTAAAATTAAGGGTACCGAGCTCGATAGCTGCAGTCGCTTAAGTGCGGCCAGTATCCAGTATTCGGGAGATAGTAGGTTCGAACCCCACTGTCGGCAGCTCTGAAAATGGTTTTCCGTGGTTTCCCATTTTCACACCAGGCAAATGCTGAGGCTGTACCTTAATTAAGGACACGGCCGCTTCCTTCCCACTCCTAGCCCTTTCCTGTTCCATCGTCGCTGTAAGACCTATCTGTTGTCGGTGCGACGTAAAACAACTAGCATTAAAAAAAATAAGGGTGCTAGTATATTGAGAATAACACAAGAATACGTGTTCTTTGCAGTCTGAGATATTTACAATGGGGCTTGGAGGTCATGCGTTATAAGTAGGGCCTGGATTTTTAGGTTTTAGCCTATTTTTCTCCTCGCTATTTAATTCACAAATTTCAATATATTTGTTTGTTTCACACTTTGTGCAGCAGAATATGTGAATTTCATTGCACCTAAAAAACCTAAATGAGAGGTTGATACCTAAAAGAACCTAAATAGCTGTTTTACCTTCTTCAAATAAGGAATGTTATTTCCCCATTGAAATTTATTGTAAAATTATTTCCACCGCGATTACAAGCAGTAGGACAGAGATAGTTCAGGTTACTACTGTTAAATGCAGCACATCCCATGCTTCCAACTACACGTGACATCTGGTGGCTCCTTGATGCACCTGATAGGTCAGGAGGAATGTAAACAGTTTCGCCTCCAGTCGTTCACAGAGAGTACAGCCGGCAAGGTGTGTGGTGAATGGTTCCTGCATTATTTTCTAACTGCAGTTGTTGTATAGCGACTGTTAAGGCTGTCCATCAGAGGAGCCGACCGGGACACACGAAAGCCACTTCAGTAATACAAATACCACAACAAATACAATAAGAACAATTGTACAAATAAATATATAAGATAGTCACTGTCCCAACAGTCCCTTTTCTTTTATTGTGTCATTTGGTTTACTAGTAGCTTATTGGAATAGATGTAGGTTAGTTTAGAAGTGCCCAGTTCAATTTTGATGTATGAAATATTTGCTTAGGATCCTCGTTTAATAATATACACTACTCTGTGAACTATTTAAAAAGTGAAATGCGCACATATGTTCAAAGAGATTAACAGATAGTTGTCTTTACTGTACTCGGTGATTGATCTTGTTTTGTTTTTGCTCTTAAGTATGTTGTAGTGATCACACATAGAAAGCACACAAACTCATCGTTCACCTCATGGAATCACTTAGTCGCACATAGCTTATGACGGAAGCCATGGACTGTCATCCTTGTATCTACATGTCAGTGTTCGTAGTTGACTTCTGTCCATTTTTGCTCCAAAATAGCATCTGTGGAATAGAATTTGAGCCCGATTTAGGCCTGTTTCATTCCTCTCTCTTCAAGTATCTTTGCGCTTTGTCTTGTGAATGGCAGCACTAGATTGATTCTTAGATTCTCAATATAAAATGGTTCTTTACAAAGCTCGTACACTAATCTGGACTTCGTGTTTGTAGGTACATCTAATACTCGCTTTAGAAATCTGGCTTTTAGTTTCTCTAGAGTCCTAAGGTCAACCACGGATAACTTTTCTCAAATAATTTCAATGCCATATGTGGCAATTGGGCTTATTGCAGCTTGACGTAGTTCTATTGCTGTTTTTGAAGATAGTTTTTGAAGGTCTTTAATTCTGTGTATCGCTTTGATGGTTGTTGTTGCCCTTCCTTTCGTGTATTCTGTAATAGTTGATTGTCGTTTGTAAAGTTATTCCAAACAGTATTTTCCTCCTAATAAATAAAGGACTCTTGGAATTATGTGTAAGAATGTTGTACTGTTCGTAGCTGTGTAAGTATGAGTGGTTAATATATATCCAAACACTTATTTATTTACTAGATACTTAAACTGTTTAACGTTAAATAATAGGCAAGGAAATGTGAAGTATCAATCCGTCTCATATTTGGCTGGATTTTTGAGTCTCAGTATATGACATTACAACTTCACAATTCAACTATGCGCGTAGTACTGTACATATGAAATTTTTGAATTGAATGTGGGTGAATATGGAACTTACACCTGCTCACCAAAACCTCTGGTACTGTTTGAATACTGCAGCCATCCACATCATCTGACTCCTGGGATGGGAACGCATGATGTTTTGTTTCTATTCCTAACATTGTGGATGAAAGGGAGTTTTGTATGATCTTTTGAACTTTAATAACCCTGCTAATCATGATGTTGGTAACATCAATAAAATACAAAAGTTGAAACTAAAAAAGCAGCTAGAATTGATAAGATTTCTGGGGATATACTAAAGACAATGGGTTGGGATATAGTACCATATCTGAAGTACTTATTTGATTATTGTTTGCATGAAAGAGCTATACCAAATGAATGGAGAGTTGCTATAGTAGCCTCTGTATATAAAGCAAAGTGTGATAGACATAAAGCTGAAAATTACAGGCCAGTCAGTTTGACATGCATTGCATGTAAGCTTTGAGAAAGCATTCTTTCTGATTATATTAGACATGTTTGGAAAATTAATAAATAATAATTAATAACTGGTTTGGGTTTAGGGAAGGTTATTCCACTGAAGCTCAACTTGTAGGATTCCAGCAAGATATAGCAGATATCTTGGATTCAGGAGGTCGAGATTGACCTATCTAAGACATTTGATAGGGTGGATCATGGGAGATTACTGGCAAAAATGAGTACAATTCGACTAGACAAAAGAGTTACTGCATGGATTGATGGATTGCTATATTTCTAGAAAATAGATCTCAGAGAATTAAAGTAGGCGAAATTTTATCTGACCCTGTAATAATTAAGAGGTGAATTCTTCAAGGCATTATTATTAGACCTTTATGTTTTCTTATACAGGGTTATTCACCTAAGATGTTGCACGGAGGTAGCGTCTGAGCCATTGAAGGTATCGGTATTCTGTTTTCATATTCATAAATGATACCCAGGGGATTGTAAAATAATGTGCTACTGATTCCCATGTGGTGATTGATGACCGAGATATTGATACTAACTCCATATTTTTAAATGGAACGGCACAAATACATACAGCTTGCCGAAAGGTACAAACATGTACAGGTTCAAATATGTAAGTATTTTCAAAATCGGATGGTTACTTTTTGAGATATCGATGAAAATTGCTTTTGGGCCTTTGCATGCCCCATCAGACGGCGTGCAGTTGGCCATGGATGTATAGGCGCGCAAGCTGTTTCCTGGCATTGATTCCAGCCACAGAGTGGATACCCCATGGGAATACGTAGCACATTGTATTGCAAGCCCTTGGGTATCGTTTACGAATATGAAGGCTGAATGCTGATATCTTTAATGGCTTGGATGTTGTTTGCATGTAGCATCTTAGGTAAATAACCCTGTATATATAAATGATATGAGTAAAGAAGTGGAATCAGAGATAAGGCTTTTAGTGGATGATGTTATTCTGTATAGAGCAATGAATAAGTTGCAAGATAGTGTGCAACTGCAAAATGACGTCGATAATGTTGTGAGATAGATAGCAGGCAATGGTATGATGATAAACGGGGTTAAAAAGTCAGGTTGTGAGTTTCACAAAAAAAGGAAAAGTCCTTTCAGTTTTAATTACTGTGTTGATGGGTGAAAGTTTCTTACGGGTATCACTGTAAGTACCTAGGTGTTAATATAAGGAAATGTCTTCATTGGGGTAATCAGAAAAATGGGATTGTAAATAAAGGATACAGATCTCTGCACATGGTTATGAGGGTGTTTGGGGGTTGTAGTAACGATGTAAAGGAGAGGGCATATAAGTCTCTGGTAAGACCCCAAATAGAGTCGATGAACGTGAGCAAATAATAACCGGAATCACAAACTATAATAGTAAAAATAATAATAATAAAATAATAATAATAACAATAATAATAATAATAATAATAATAATAATAATAATAATAATAATAATAGTAATAATAATAGTAATAACTATTTTAGTAGCTGTGAGTTGGGTGGTTTTTGATCCACAACTGGTGTTTCCCTTGGAAGCTTACGTTCATGAATGTGCGAATGAGACTACGGTCGATAAAATGTCATATGTACGTGAGAATAGTGGAAAACTTTCCGATACATTTATTGTCGCCTTGACAGTTGTAAATATTAATTTAAGCTTTAATTTGACAAGCTATTCCTGGCATGCTCATGAATCTGGATGTGTAGGCTAGGGTCCGTCCATCTAATTTATTTCCCTTTTTAGATACGGTAACATTTCCAAGATAGGAATCCGGACTATCTGAAATGTAAATACCCAGAGGTGACTCATCAAATGGAACATGGAGACAACTGTAATTCAAGGTTACCATCGTGCCCACATCTCCTCAAAGGGTTTTTATTAGTTGTGTATATCCAATCATACAGATATTGGTTTGATCCCCATGGATCAGCTGTTCGACCTCAGATAATGGTATCCACACCATCAGTGTGGTGAAGTGGAACAAACCCTTGTATTTCTTTTCAGGATTGATAGTGTAATATGTGAAATATTGTCATTAATTGAACGTTGCCAAATGGCATTAATAAATTGCTCCTTATTATCATTTAGACTTTCATGGCCCGTGTAACTATTTATGAGGTATATTTTTGGGCTTATGCTGTGTAATTAATTATAAAAACACACTCAACGCGTTTCGAAAGGAACCCTGCCTTTCTTCATCAGGAGACACAGAGAAAATGAAATGACGCATAACAGGTTGCTAGGAGAAAGCAACAAGGAACTTGAAATGGTGCCCTAAGATGTAAACGGGACGCCATTTTAGCCCCAGATAGAGACAACGAATGGCAACAGTAATGCATTACTCTCTAATGGTTCTGATAATAGGTAACCATGATTCACTAAGGTTGTAGCCTGTATCGCGGTTGAAATGATCTGGGTGTTTAACGTATTTCAACCGCCTCCCTGATAATTCTTGGGCGATATTGCTTTATACGGGCAAGAACATCCACTTCTAGGAACAAAACATCATGACCAGGTGTTAAGGCATGATCGGCAACAGTTGATTTATCAGGTTGGTTGAGTCTGATACATCTGGTATGTTCTTTGATGCGAGTGCATACCATTCTTGAAGTCTGCCCAATATAAACCTTGCCACAAGTACAGGGAACTCTGTAGATACCAGGTTGTTGCAATTTATGATGTTTGATGTTCCAAAAACAGTTCGTACATGGTACCTACGTAAGATTTTAGAAACAATAATTGAAAATCTTAAACCTTTTTGATACTTTTTATTTGCTTTTTAGCAAATTATTATTTGTAAACAGTACATGTTTCGTTCTCACTTGGGAACATCTCCAGCTGTTGTTTAGCTTAGGTGAATTGCTAAGTTTCTGAACACGTTATTTGCAAGTACATTGATCCTCTTAAAGACTACTTGAATACAAATTAAATTAAAATGATGTTAAAACAATGTGGGGGTTAATGGGTTAATGAAATGAGACTGGATGATTACATAGTTGGTCAGCTTAAAAACTATATCTAATCATTGGGATAGTTGTTAAAAGTTTCACTGTGTTACATTAAAAATGTCTGTTTGTCTTCCAGTTAAAAGGTTTTAAAAATGATTGGCTTCATGACACTGTTCAAATTGTTGTTGAATGACACTGTTCAAATTGTTGTTGAATGTTTTTTCTTTTACTCCTTCCAGGTAGGCTGTTTTTTATTATGAGCTTGCTTAATGTGCCCTAAATTGAGTCTAACGCGGAACTTTGAAGCTGATTGCTGGTCAATTTTTGGGAAGGGAGCTTCGTCTCAATTTCTGAAATGAAATGAAATGAGGAAAATAGGAATTTGTTTTTGTAATGAAAACATGTGTCTTTACATAATAACTTAATGTATAAAATGGTTGCTTACCTTACTGTTGTTAGACTCCAATTCTACTGTGACCCTGGAGAAGGAACGTTTGATGCTGCTTTACGTCTAGTTTAGTAATGGTGTGTGTGTTCCGTTGTTTGCTCCTCCTTTCGGGGAGGCAAGGCTGCGGAGAGGGGAGGAGACGTGTCGCTTACTGTCACGGCATCGGCTTTAGGAGGGGCGGGGAGAGGGGATGTACAAAATGGTGGAGGCTCAGTCTTATTTATCCTTTTACTGTATGTATTGTTCCTTTTGCCTAAAGCTTCAAGACTTGATAATATCCCTTTGAATATAGGGTTTCTATTGTCAATTGTTTCATTCAGGTTATTGTCCTGATTGCTTTTTTGTTCTAAATAAATATATAGATTTTCTAATGTATTTAGAAGAGCTCCTTTGTTTATTTTATGCAATATAGTTAAATCCTGCTCTATGGTTGTGAACTGATGTCCGGTTGAACTCGTGTTGGCCCATCGCGGAATTTTTTTTTTATGTCTTTCAGCATTGACATGCTCTAGGTATCTTACAGTAAAACTGCGCCCTGTTTGTCCAACATAAGTTTTTTCACATTGATGACACTTCATTTTGTAAACTCCTGATTCAGAATGTTTGTATTTTCCTAGGGAATTAACACTATTGTAATTAAAGAATTTTTGCTTTGTATTATTGCTGGTTGAATATGCGATCTTATAGTTTTATTTTCTAAACAAATTGGTTACTGTATATAAGTTGGGGTTATTGAACGTGAACTAGGCGTATTTGTCTTTCTTTTTTATTTCAGGTGTTAGATTAGTTTGTAATTTCTGTTTGAATTTACCGATTATTTTGTTAATTATGTTTAGTTCAAAACCGTTGTATTGGGCTTGTTTGCGAATAAAGAGCTGTTCTTTTTCTCGTTCTGTGTGTGGAAGGGGTATATTAAACGCTCTATATATGTAACTGTAGTAGGCTGACCTTTTTTTGCGATTCTGGGTGCAATGAGTAGTTCTTTATTGTAATGGGAGTAAAAGTGGGTTTTCTGTCTATCTTGAAGACAAACTCTTCCTTTTTCCGTGTTATATTTATGTCTAAAAAATTTATGGAACATTCTTTTTCTTTTTCTACTGTAAACTTTATTCTAGAATCAAGTGTATTTAATTTATTGAGGATATCGTCACTGTTGTTCACTCTTCGGTCTATTACGGCAAAAGTGTCATCTACAAAGCGTATCCATAAATTGAGACCTTCTATTTGTCCTATTATTTTGGTTTGTTCGAGGTAATCAAGATAAATATTGGCTAAAATGCCTGAAGCAGGCCTTCCTGTCTATATATCTTATTGAAAGTGAAGTAATTGTGTTTCGTAACGAATTTGAGTATATTAAGGAAATCTTCTACTTCTGGTAGGCTGAGTTGTTTATGTTCTATTAGATTCTTCCTGATAATTTTTACTGTTTCGTCCACTGGAATATTTGTATACATGTTCTTTATATCAAAGGAACATGTTACTTGATGTGTTAATTTAAAGTTTTTGAGTACTTTGCAAAAATCTACAGAATTTTTTATTGGTGTCTTGTTGTGAAAAACATAATGTTTGGTTAGGAATGTATGTACCTACTGCGATGTTTTATAAGTAGGACTGTTGCGGAAGTTTATTACTGGTCTTATGGGAATTCCTTCTTTATGTAACTTGGGTATGGCCCTTGCTGTTGGAAGGCCGGGATTCATATTTATCAGTTTTTGGACGTCTTGTTCACTTAAAATTAAGGTTGCGTTTCTTAATAATGTTTTTAACTTTTTCTGAGTATTAGTTGTAGGGTCTCGATCTATTTCCGAAAAAGTGCTATTGGTGAAAAAAGTTTCTGTTTTTTTTTATGTACTCCTCCTTATCTAAAACTACTATTGTCCTCCCCTTGTCAGCTTTGGTAATTACTATTTCCCCCTGTTTTATTTTATGTGATAAACTTAAAGTGGGTTTATTTCTGTTATGGAAAACTTTTAAGCCTTTTACAAGGTACAGAATTTTCTTTTTTACCTCGTGTCTGACGTCATTTTGAACTTCGTTAGGGAGTTTTTGTATAGCCGTTTCTACTTCTGCAATGGTAGTTATTAGCTCTTTTTCTTTGTTCTTACCTATCCAATTGAAATTAGGGCCTTGACTTAGGGTTTTCATTTCCTCCTCAGTGAGATTAACCTTAGAAATGTTCTTTATGGGAAAGGGGTATTCTTCAAATTCAGTTTCTGAATTTGAAGAGTAAGCCTTGCCTTTTTCATTTTTTGTCTTGGCATTTTTTAACAATATTTTTGCTATCTTGCTTTACGTCGCACCGACACAGATAGGTCTTATGGCGATGATGGGACAGGAAAGGGCTAGGCGTGGGAAGGAAGCGGCCGTGGCCTTAATGAAGGTACAGCCCCAGCATTTGCCTGGTGTGAAAATGGGAAACCACGGAAAACCATTTTCAGGGCTGCCGACAGTGGGGTTCGAACCTACTATCTCCCGAATACTGGATACTGACCGCACTTAAGCGACTGCAGCTATTGAGCTCGGTTTTAACGATATTAATTTATTATTAAGGGTTTCTTGTTTTTTGCTTAAAATGATATTCATTTTTTTAAACGAATCCCATTCTAAGGGTAACAGTAGTGTTAGACTTTGGAGATTTGCCAAATACATTTTTCCATTGAGAAAAGCTTTCTTCCTATAAAAGGTATTCAAAGACTCTAATAGAACATAAACAACTCAGCCTACCAGAAGTATAAGATTTCATTAATATACTCAAATTCGTTATGAAACACAATTACTTCACTTTCAATAAGAAGATATATAGACAGGAAGGTCTCCCAATGGGTGCTCCCGCTTCGGGCATTTTAGCCAATATTTATCTTGATTACCTCGAACATACCAAAGTAGTAGGACAAATAGAAGGTCTCAATTTATGGATAAGCTTTGTAGATGACACTTTTGCTGTAATAGACCGAAGAGTGAACAACAGTGACGATATCCTCAATAAATTAAATACACTTGATTCTAGAATAAAGTTTACAGTAGAAAAAGAAAAAGAATGTTCCATAAATTTTTTAGACATAAATATAACACGGAAAAAGGAAGAGTTTGTCTTCAAGATAGACAGAAAACCCACTTTTACTCCCATTACAATAAAGAACTAACCCAGAATCGCAAAAAAAGGTCAGCCTACTACAGTTACATATATAGAGCGTTTAATATACCCCTTCCACACACAGAACGAGAAAAAGAACTGCTCTTTATTTGCAAACAAGCCCAATACAACGGTTTTGAACTAAACATAATAAACAAAATAATCGGTAAATTCAAACAGAAATTACAAACTAATCTAACACCCGAAATAAAAAAAAAGACAAATACGCCAAGTTCACGTTCAAATACCCCAACTTATATACAGTAACCAATTTGTTTAGAAAATATAACCATAAGATCGCGTATTCAACCAGCAATAATACAAAGCAAAAATTCTTTAATTACAATAGTGTTAATTCCCTAGGAAAATACAAACATTCTGAATCAGGAGTTTACAAATTGAAGTGTCATCAATGTGAAAAACCTTATGTTGGACAAACAGGGCGCAGTTTTACTGTAAGATACCTAGAGCATGTCAGTGCTGAAAGACATAAAAAAAATCCGCGATGGGCCAACACATGAGTTCAACCGGACATCAGTTCACAACCATAGAGCAGGATTTAACTATACTGCGTAAAATAAACAAAGGAGCCCTTCTAAATACTTTAGAAAATCTATATATTTATTTAGAACAAAAAAGCAGTCAGGACAATAACCTGAATGAAACAATTGACAATAGAAACCCTATATTTGAAGGGATATTATCAAGTCTTGAAGCTTTAGGCAAAAGAAACAATACAGACAGTAAGAGGATAGATAAGACAGAGCCTCTGCCATTTTGTACATCCCCTCTCCCCACTCCTCCTAAAGCCGATGCCGTGACGGTAAACGACACGCCTCCTCCCCTCTCCGCAGCCTTGCCTCCCCGAAAGGAGGAGCAAACAACGGAACACACACACCATTACTATATTAGACGTAAAGCAGCATCAAACGTTCCCCCTCCAGGGTCACAGTAGAATTGGAGTCTAACAACAGTAAGGTAAGCAACCATTTTATACATTAAGTTATTATGTAAAGACACATGTTTACATTACAAGAACAAATTCCGATTTTCCTCATTTCATTTCATTTCAGAAATTGAGACGAAGCTCCCTTCCCGAAAATTGACCAGCAATCAGCTTCAAAGTTCCGCGTTAGACTCAATTTAGGGCACATTAAGCAAGCTCATGATAAAAAACAGCCTACCTGGAAGGAGTGAAAGAAGAAACATTCAACAACAATTTGAACAGTGTCATGAAGCCAATCATTTTTAAACCTTTTAACCGGAAGACAAACAGACATTTTTAATGTAACAAAAGTGAAACTTTTAACAACTATTCCAATGAATAGATATAGTTTTTAAGCTGACCAACTATGTAATCATCTAGTCTCATTTCATTAACCCATTAACCCCCACATTGTTTTAACATCACTTTAATTTAATTTGTATTCAAGTAGTCTTTAAGAGGATCAATGTACTTGCAAATAACGTGTTCAGAAACTTAGCAATTCACCTAAGCTAAACAACAGCTGGAGATGTTCCCAAGTGAGAACGAAACATGTACTGTTTACAAATAATAATTTGCTAAAAAGCAAATAAAAAGTATCAAAAAGGTGTAAGATTTTCAATTATTGTTTCTAAAATTTACGTAGGTACCATGTACGAACTGTTTTTGGAACATCAATTAAGATTAGGCAACTCCTGCGACCAACTGAGGATAGTTTGCCTAAATTGCAACAACCTGGTATCTACAGAGTTCCCTGTACTTGTGGCAAGGTTTATATTGGGCAGACTTCAAGAATGGTATGCACTCGCATCAAAGAACATACCAGATGTATCAGACTCAACCAACCTGATATATCAGCTGTTGCTGATCATGCCTTAACACCTGGTCATGATGTTTTGTACCTAGAAGTGGATGTTCTTGCCCGTATAAAGCAATATCGCCCAAGAATTATCAGGGAGGCGGTTGAAATACGTAAACACCCAGATCATTTCAACCGCGATACAGGCTACAACCTTAGTGAATCATGGCTACCTATTATCAGAACCATTAGAGAGTAATGCTTTACTGTTGCCATCGTTGTCTCTATCTGGGGCTAAAATGGTGTCCCGTTTACATCTTAGGGCACCATTTCAAGTTCCTTGTTGCTTTCTCCTAGCAACCTGTTATGCGTCGTTTCATTTTCTGTGTGTCTCCTGATGAAGAACGGCAAGGTTCCTCTCGAAACGCGTTGAGTGTGTTTTTATAATTAATTACATGGCATAAGCCCAAAAATATGCCTCATGAAATTGCTCCTTGTTGTAATTTCAAAAGGAAACAGTTACCTTATATTTTTATTGTACATAGTCCGTTATGCCCATGGAAATCAATTCCATCACTTCCCAGTTCTATTGTGGAGTCCTTTATTTGTGTATCTACAGATGAGCCTTCCCCTTCTTAAATTTGCATGCCCTGTTCATCCCTGTGTTTGTTTGAGTGCCATATTTTGTATACTTTTTTTTTTATTAGATATGTATTTAAGAACCAATCACCCTGGGGATTAATGTTAGCCTGGGACTCGGAGGGTGAGCAGATGCATAATTTAACTGTCTAATATTTTTGTTAATGAACTGAGGGAAGTACATTGAAATTGTTTCATATTCATTTTTTTACGTAGTATTTCCTGTCCAGTTACTCATTCCTGCCACCCAGCTGACGAAAATTTCTGGGGAGTGTTAAAATCCACCAACACACAACCTAAATCATTAGTATGTATACCATGTTGTAAATCACTATATTCTTGATACCTAACTTTCAAGTTTTAGAGAAGAAGATAGTTTTAGGGTTGTGATTTCTCACTTTTAGGAGTTACATTGACACTTTCTACCTGGTTTATTTGTGAATCACACGGCTCTGTTGCATTGGTGAACTGGTTTCCTATAAATTTGCATTTCTTAAACATTGTAGTATATTTGGGCGTGTCTACTTGTTAATATATACACAAGTAAATGGAAGTGAAACAACCAAGCGAGTTGGCCGTGCGGTTAGGGGCACGCAGCTGTGAAGTTGCATTCGGGAGATAGTGAGTTTAAATTCCACTGTTGACAGTCCTGAAGATGGTTTTCCTTAGTTTCCCATTTTCACACCAGGCAAATGCTGGGGCTGTACCTTAATGAAGGCCACAGCTGCTTCCTTCCCAGCCCTAGCTTTTTTCTGTCCCATTGTCACTGCAGGTCCTATATGTGTCCATGCGATGTAAAGCCATTAAAAAAAAAAAAAAAAAGCGAAACACAGGATCAACACAAGAACTCAAAATATTATTGCACATCAATAAATTACAATTTCAAAACAAACAAACAAACAAACAAACAAACAAACAAACAAACAAACAAACAAACCACCATCTGGCAGCCATTTGTGATTAACAGTGCACCCAACTTAAAGCTTGAAGAATTCTTTTGTGATAGCTGCAAACCACAGCCATCTTAACTGCAACCACTCCAAAGTTACTAAGTATTTAAGCAGAAATAAATAAATATTCATTTCTATATATATTTGAAGCCTCCGTGGCTCAGACGGCAGTGCATCGGCCTCTCACCGCTGGATACCGTTGTTCAAATCCCGGTCACTCCATGTGAGATTTGTGCTGGACAAAGCGGAGGCAGGACAGATTTTTCTCCGGGTACTCTGGTTTTCCCTGTCATCTTTCATTCCAGCAACATTCTCCATTATCATTTCATAGCATTTATCACTCATTAATAAATCACCTTGGGAGTGGCGACCCCATTGTAATAACAGCCTATATATCTTTCATTCATTACATCCCTGACCCGGTCAATGACTGGAAAACAGGTTGTAGGTTTTCATTTTCATTTTTCTATATATTTGAATATGATTTGATAGAATCTGAAGTAGTTCATTAAAGAATGAAACATGTTATTCTATTTTAATTAAATTCTTTCTTTTCAGGTGTAATACTGTTACCATATGTTTTCTCTTTCAGGTAGTTTGTAAATTTATTTACTCATGGTTAGTTTCAGCAGACTGAAGAGCCTAACAGTTACACTATCCATTTGGCAGAAAATCTTTGAAGTGGTGGTGGTGGTGGTGATGATGATGATGCTTGTTGTTTAAAGGGGCCTAACATCTAGGTCATGACCCTTAATGGTATGAAATGAGACGAAATGTTATGACAAATTGAAAATCCAAAATCCTCCATTGACCAGAATTCAAAATGTGAGGATGAAGAAGGATTGGATGGATATGAATTTAAAACAATCCGTGGATCCGACCTGCAATGCCTCACACTCACAGAAACTGGCGTAAAACAATAGTACTACTGACCAAGGGACTGCTTCTACTGAATCGGTAATGCTTGTAGTCTAAAGGAGTCCAAAATCCAAGTCATCGGCCCCTCATAAGGGTACTTATCACTAGGAAAGTAGAACCATGGTATTTGTCATGCTGCGGTACCAATCAAAAGTAGCGTAGACTCGCGGTATTCCACACATTATGGTACTACTCACAGGTAATGAAATTCGCACATGTAATACAGACCTATGGTGTTTCGCACATTGCGGCGCCATTTACAGGCAATGCAAACTTATGGTGTTCATCACATTCGTGGACTAACCACAGGGACTCGCGCTATCCCATGGTGTTCCTGATATAGTGGGTACTAATCATAGGCAAGCCAGAACCATGGTGTTGCTACTAAACTGGGGCTAATCACAGGTACTGCAAAAGCCGGCAACACACTCTGTTGCTACTAATCACAGACCTATTTTGTACCTAACATAGTGGTACTTCGCGCAAGTAAAAGCAATCCATGATGTTCCCCGTGTGTTGGTACTAATCACAAGTAGTTTCATGGTTCTGATACAGTCATCCCTTGGTTGCCCCTTTTAGTTGCCTCTAACGACAGGCAGGGGATACAGTGGGTGTATTCTTCGTCTGTGTCCCGCACCCACAGGGGGTTTGAAATGGTGGAGGGAAGTATCTTTTCACCTGTTCATAGTAGCAGTGGTAAATTCTTTCATTCTGTACAAGAAATCAACAGTCAACAAGATGATTTGCTATCTGGGTGAGACCATGAAAGCACTTTCAATTGCATTTGCAAAGAAAGGAGAGGAATTTCAGATAGATCTGTCATCTCAGCCATTCTCTATCAACCATCTCACAGCTCACCATTTTCCAACGAAAATACCAGCAACAAAATATAAGTCAAGACCAACAAGTGTGTGCAAAGTCTGCTCAGAAAGGTCAGTAAAAGAGGCTGGTTATGTGAAAGTTGCAGTATGCCTCTCTGTTTACCCAAATGTTTTGAACTTTATCAAACAGTCAAAATTTTCTTAATCGGGACTGTAATACGACTAACATTTCAGATTGATACTAAAGTAACAATGTTAGATGTGAATATGAAAAAAAATTAATTACAAACATGATTTGACATAAATGGAAACAAAATAAAAGCTAAAAAAATGTGATAAATATGTAGGCTCCCTTTCACCGCTAGATTGAGAAGATATTGAGAATGCTGCTGTTGTAAAGCTTTAAATTTCATTGGTGTTTCTCCTTGTCCCAGGCTTTTTGCCTGCAGGTTATGTCAAGCTTAGTTTCTCAAACTTTTTCGCTCCTGCTCCCATCCTAGTTAATTTGATGTGATGAGTTTCTACTAGGATAGATTTTCTGCCTGAATTTTCAACAGTGATTTCATCCTATTTTGTATTGTTACAAAATCCAATATTTTGTAAACTAAGATGTCCGCAACCTCGCTATGTACACTTACTGTTCATTTCCATCTGTATCATTTCTTTTCATTTCTTTTCTTCTTAGATTAACACATTTTTTAGTTTCAATTATGTCTTTTGTATTAACCCCTATTTCACTGAATTGTAACGCAGTGAGTTGTTTTTTGCTCCACATGATGATGTAAATATTGTATATTGTGCTAATTTAGTTTCTGTCTAGGCTCTCTTTTGTTTTTCATTTGTTCTTTCATTATGTTTTTTAGCATTTTTAGCTTATATTATGTAATTTATTTCACCCCCTCCCTTTTTTTTCACTGAAGATGGCTCAAACGAGCCGAAACATGTTTGAATTTGATTACTCTGTCTAATGATGAAATGTATAATGTATTGAATAAGGAGGATACACTCATTTTTTCACCATTGTAAAGTGAATTATCATTGTTATCGTAATTACTGGACAAGTTGGCCGTGCGGTTAGGAGTGCGCGGCTGTGAGCTCGCATCCGGGAGATAGTGGGTTCAAGTCCCACTGTCGGCAGCCCTGAAGATGGTTTCCGTGGTTTCCCATTTTCACACCAGGCTGTACCTTACTTAAAGCCACGGCCACTTCCTTCCAACTCATAGGCCTTTCCAATCCCATCGTCGCCATAAGACCTATCTGTGTCAGTGAAACGTAAATAGTAAAAAAAAAAAAATTTCATAATAAATTACGAATAAGAACGGAGAACGTCTTATAAACTTCTGTAAAACCTTTGTCTTAAAACTCATGTCTACGCATTTTGCGAGATCCCCACATAAGAAGAAAACTTGGAAATCACCAAAGCCGTTATTGGGCGAATTCCAGATCGATCACGTCGCAATCTCCAGAAAGAATATGTGTGAGATCCAAAGTGTTCGAGTACGGAAGGGAGTTGTCGACTCGGACCACTACCTAACACAAATCAAAGTGAGATTCCAACCCAACAGATGCAGACCTAAACACAAAAGATCTCTAAGAGTTGATCCAGAATGTCTTCGACAGAACGCCACGACCTTTCTACAAGACATACGAGAGCAGGACCCCATGGACTGGCCAGGCCTTTGTAAAACACTTCAGACATCAGCCATGAAATTAGGACAGCCTCCAAGGAAACACAAACATAGGTGGGGGAACACGACCTGTGATAAAGCCATTGATGAACGGACGAAAGCATGGAATCAGTGGAATGGACATCAAACAAAGTTCAGAAAATCTCCTCAAAAATACCGTATTTCACGGCATAATCGTCGCACTTTTTATACCAAAATTTTCGAAAAAAAATTGTAGGGTGCGACCATTATACGATGAATATTTAATACCAGTATTTGTATTACTCAAAAAATGTATTTATAACTAAATTGTATTTGATACAAATTTAAGATGCACGTAATACTCGCGTTTATACATCAAAATAATTAAAATAGTCTAAAACAAAATTCATAATTTTTCACAACAATTCGGCGATAGTTTTTCCAACCTGAAAATAAAAATGAACGTATTAAGTTAATTTGTCATTAATTTGAGTATTAAAGTTAAAATATTACACTTGAAAAAAATTATCGCTTTGTTGTGAAATGCAGACTTACCGGTACGCAATTTATTCCAAATCTTCGGTGTCGCTATCGCAGGTTTCGTTATCTGATGCGCCGTCCTCGCCTCTGTTAATACCAGTATCAGATTCTTCGTCTCCCTGCCACACTGCGTCATCTTCGGAACCGTCTAGTGCATTCGAAATCCCAGTCCTTTTGAAGCTCTTGGAGACTAGTTCAGGTGGTATAAGATCCCAACTCTTCTTCACCCACGAGCATAACAAGTCCAAGGGTGGACGCCTGATATTTCCGGCGGGCGTCAATTGCTGATCGCCGCTCATCATCCACTCGTTGTAAAATCGACGTAAGTGGTCTTTAAAGGGTTTATTAACACATACGTCTAGTGGCTGCAAAGCATATGTTAGGCCACCAGGAATGACTATCTGTCGTGTCTTATTTGTAGTGAGAATTTGCTTCACTTCGTTCACGAGGTGACCTCGGAAACTATCTAAAACAAGCAGAGCTGGTTGTTTTAGTAGTGCACTAGGTCTTCTATTCCACACAGTTTTAACCCAGTCCAGCATGAGTTCTACGTCCATCCAACCCTTTGGTTGCACTCGTACATGAATTCCACGGGGAAACTGTATATTCTTAGGCATCGTTTTCCTCTTGAAAATGATGTAAGGCGGCAACTTTCTCCCGTCAGCTGTAATGGCTAGCATTGCCGTGCATCGCAACTTCTCACTACCGCTGGTTTTCATTAATACACTCCGTGATCCTTTTAGCGCAATAGTGCTGTTGCGAGGCATATCAAAAAAGATTGGAGTCTGATCGGCATTACCGATTTGAGAAAGCAAGTACGAAGTTTCCTTGCGCAAACGTATGACAAATCGGTGAAAATTTACAATCTTGTCCGTGTAATCAGCAGGCAACTTTTGGCTTAGTGTTGTTCTCCTTCGCAATGACAGATTGTGTCGTCGCATGAACCCCTTAATCCACCCACAAGTCGCCTTAAACTGAGTTACCGGTATGTTGTGTTTGCGCGCTACCTCCTGTCCCTTAATTTGTAACATTTCATATGATACACTGCAGCCATTGTTACGTATTTCACTGACGTACCTAAACACTTCTTCGTCAATTATAGGAAACTTCCCTGTTTTAGGACCTCTAAACGCGCGTCTAGAATGGTTTGTGCTTTTTAGCTTGTTTTTTACTTTCCGCCAGTCACGCACCAACTTTTCACTCACAGAAAATTTTCTTTCTGCAGCTCTGTTCCCGTGCTGTTCAGCGAAGGCAATTACGCTTAGCTTGAAGCCCGCAGAATAGTTTCTATATTTACCCATAATCGCTTATAAATGCTTCACACGTTAATGTTTTGCGATATAAATGACTTTCCGTAATTGTTCACTATTAAAACAAATTATTTCTGCAAACACCCAAAACACAAATTAAAAACTTAAATTCTCACGCACACATGTCTACAGTAATCACGTAAATCTGAAACAAATAAATGCATCTGTGATCTGTCCATTCCAGAGCAGCCAATACTGTTAGGCAGCAAGGAAGCATGCAACAATATATCAGTTTAGCTCGTTGGTTGCGACACACTACTGCGCTTGCGCAAAGCTCGCAAACCGGAGCTCTAGCTAGCGCGGTGTAGATCTACTGTATAGTTGACTGTATTCCGAGACGTCAGTAACAAACATTCATTTCTTTCAATTTCTTTTAAACATACGGTAATTAGGTTAATATTTCTTCCCAGTTATTGATGATTTTACATTACATTACTGACGAGTTTATAAAATAAAACTTTAATAGCATTGGATAATAATTATCTTGACTGCTTGGATAAAAGTTTTCATCCCATGCCCGGACACTTACGACGTAGTAGTAAGATAAGAGTCTAGCGATGACAACTGAGACATCGTAAATAATTCGGCTGAATAATTCCGTGGAAATCTGCGTTATCGTCTTGGATTTCACTTCGTGCGCAATAACACAGGAGCCGGCCCCATGGTGTAGGGGTAGCGTGCTTGCCTCTTACACGGAGGCCTCGGGTTCAATTCACGGCCGGGTCAGGGAATTTTACCTGTATCTGAGGGCTGGTTCGAAGTCCATTCAACCTACCTAGCCGGTATTTCCTGGCGACGTTGCCGATAAGCGATAACTTACAGCCTTACGTATTTCAAATGGGAACTCATAATATGTAGGTGGTGAATAAATAGTACACTGTCTCGCGACCACGTTGTCAAACTGCCGATAGCCTACCGGTAAGCATAATATGTAGGTGGTGAATAAATAGTACACTGTCTCGCGACCACGTTGTCAAGCTGCCGATAGTCTACCGGTAAGCCATGCGTCGTACATATACCGGTATTATTTATTTATACGTTGTGCAACATGTCGCAAACGTGACTGTGTTGCCAAATTGCCCATAAACCATACACGTATTTAAATTGCGCATTCATGTGCAACTTACGTTGCAGTTCCATTTACCTTTTAACCAGATTAGTGAACAAAATTTGGACGTGCGACGATTATGTAATTAAAGGTTTAAAGTCCGATTTTTGTATTGAAAATAAAGGATGCGACGATTACGCGGTGGCGACGATTATGCCGTGAAATACGGTAATTCGCAGGGAGAAATGAGCCGATGACAAAAATAGACTCGTAGAAATCGAACAAGATTTCCTTAGAAACAACTCCAGGAATTTCTACAAGACCTTCCATGAGAATTTATCCAGTTATCAACCACCATCTGTATGTTTCCGTCCAGCAAATGGAACATTAGAAACGAACACTAAAGAGAACTGCACCATTCTAGCTGACTACTTCTGAGACCTCCTCAATTGTGATCCTCCAAAGGAAAGACTGAACTTTGAAAAGCCCATACCCAACCCCGATTCACAACCACCGACAATACAGGAAACAGCAGAGATGATACGGTCACTTAAAAATAATAAAGCTCCTGGAGAGGACGGCATCACTGCGGAGATGTGTAAACTTGAGATGATCTTGTAAGCAAAATTCATGCAATCCTAGTAGAAATATGGGAAACGAAAATGATTCCACAGGATTGGAAGTGTGTATTAATACACCCATTGCACATGAAAGGTGACAAGGCAGATCCAAACAACTATAGAGGCATATCTCTACTGCCAATCGCATACAAAATTCTTTCCAAAGCTCTCTTGAACCGGTTAGAAAAACAGACAGATCACCTGATTGGCGAGTACCAAGCGGGTTTCAGGAAAGGTCGATCATGTGCAGAACAAATATGGAACCTGAAGACTATATTAAGGATTCGCCGAAGTGCCAGCACGATCGTCACCTTTGTGTATTTTAAGAAGGCGTATGACTCAGTGGACAGACAGTATTTGATACTCTAGAAGAACTCAGAGTGGACAAGAAGACCAGAGCACTTATCCAGCAGACCCTCACAAATACAACCTCTAAAGGGAAATTCCTTGGAGAAATCTCTGAGCCTTTTGAAATATGTGCGGGCGTTCGTCAAGGTGACGGCATCTCCCCTATTCTGTTTAACGTAGTTCTAGGCAAAGTTATTAGAGAGTGGGAAAAGGATATCAAGGGTGTGAACATCGGAAATTTGGGAAGCAAGGTCAATGTGAAATGTTTAGCATTTGCTGATGATCTTGCAATCATTAATAAGACCATGTATGAAACAAGGTATGCCATACAGAGACTACACAATATAGCATCAAAGGCAGGCCTCCAGATATCCTACGAGAAAACGAAGTACATGGAAAATCTAGGTCAAGATAGAAAAAGAACTCCGCTAGAGGTGGAAAACGGCACAATTTCACAGGTGTCCTCCTTCAAATACCTTGGAGAAATTATACTACCATCAGGATTAGACAATAGTGCCAATGTAGAAAGAAACGCCAAACTACATAAGGCATACAGACTGACGTGGAATTACAACAACAAAAGAGTCATATCGCGTAATGCAAAATTACCACACTACAAGACAGTTGTATTGCCTGAAGCTTTATATGTCTCAGAAACCATGTGCTTAGGTGGTCACTCTAAAATTACAGAAATTGAAAAGCAGGAGCGGAAAATTCTCAGGAAAATTTATGGTCCTACGAGAGAAAATGGAATGTGGATTAAGAGGAGAACAGGGGACCTCTACTCCTTCACCGACAGGTTTATTGATTGCAGGTTATAAATTTCATCTTCTTTGTCCGTATTGAAGATCTAATTATGATACAAATTCTTATAATTTTGTTAATTACCACCTATTCAATACAATAAAAACGTAGTACAAACTTACATATTTATTAAGATGTTTATATGGTACATGTTTCGCTCCTTTTTCGTGAGCATCATCAGCCAACTATTATTCACTGAAGGTTGTATAAGATCATGAAACAATTCTTTTTGGATTAAGATTATTCCTATAAAACTAATTGACAAATCTTATAATATTTTACAAGTCATATAACAATAAAATTATGTCTTTAAGTTAAAACTTTTAGATAGATTAGACTTAGATAGAGTTTAGACAAAAAGTTTTAACTTAGACATAATTTTATTGTTATATGACTTGTAAAATATTATAAGATTTGTCAATTAGTTTTATAGGAATAATCTTAATCCAACAAGAATTGTTTCATGATCTTATACAACCTTAAGTGAATAATAGTTGGCTGATGATGCTCATGAAAAAGGAGCGAAACATGTACCATATAAACATCTTAATAAATATGTAAGTTTGTACTACGTTTTTATTGTATTGAATAGGTGGTAATTAACAAAATTATAAGAATTTGTATCACAAGGTTTATTGATGCCGTACGGAAAAGACGCCTTAATTTCTATGGCCATATCTACAGAATGAACAGCGACAGACTAACTAAAAGATTATTCAAAGTAATCAGCTCAAAGAAGGTCAAAATAAAATGGCTAGAAGAAACTAAGGCGGACCTCCAAGAAATAAATATCACAGACGACAGCATGGAAAATCGTGGAGCTTTTAGAACAAAAGTAGCCAATCATAAATTTAGGGAGAAACCCAAAAAGACAACTGGTAGGAAGTGGTCGACAGAACGCAAGATGCAACACAGTGCATTCATGAAGAGATTTTGGGAGGATAAGAAGGCACAAACCATCAAACCAACTAACAAGTTCAAACACGCTCGATGAATGGGCATAACAAAGAAAGAAAGAAAGAAGAAATTACAGGATATATAGGATATATGCTGCTGATGGATTTCTGTTTATATTTTCCTATTATCATTGTTGGGTATGTTACTGGCGGAAGGTAAGAAATCCTTCATCATCATCATCGCTGTCATCCAGTTTCAATCCTGAATTCCAGTTTATAAGGATTTCTATTGCTCAGGGAATTAAGACACTGTGACACCATTGTTAGAACGAGCTGGAAAACTATGCGTATTGAACACATGCTTGCTACTCGTGAAAATAAGTGTTCGTATTCTATCTGGCAAGGGTCATTGGTCGCATCTAGCAGCAGTACAAGGAACTATAACGCTGTCATTCATGTTTACCAGAAGAGACATGGACGTATTTCCAGCATGTGATGATTTATTTGTTTAAAAAACAATCCCTAGTACTCTATACTCTTCTTACTGTATTGCATAATTTTAGACCTGTGCTTAGATATTGGCATTCTTGTCGTAGTCTTACTGCCAATGAGTGTTCGCAGTAGGTTGAAAATGCTTCCTTCCTGATTTCAGAACTGCAAAGTTGATACAAGAAAATTTTGGAATATTTGTGTTCCATCTACATGTCTTGTATCACCTCATATAATGAAATTGTCCTTTAAACTGATGCCCAAACAATAAACTGTATTGTGATCAGTGTATACCCTCTATAAATGGTAACTACATCAGAGTTAAATACTGTACATTTTGCTTTAGTAGAGCCACTTATTCACTCTGCTCATTGATTGGGCAGAATGGCTGCACGTGTTAATGCGCTATGGCTTTGGAGCCAAGCTCTGTATTCGGGAGACGAGTGGGTTCAAATCCCACTGTTTGCTGCCCTGTGAATGGTTTTGCTGTGGTTTCCAATTTTCACTTGCTGGCAAATGCTGGGACAATTGCTATTCATAGCCCACAGCCAATTCGCTCCAGCTCCTTACCCATTTTCATTTACCATCATGCATTTCATCTTCATTGGCTCCTCAACTGAGGTTGGCATGAAGAAGGGCATCCGGCTGTATAAATATGCCACACAGTTTCATCTCGCATCATCATTCCCGACCCCATATCAATAAACAGGATTAAGGTGTAGACATACGTACAAATCCAAGTGTGAATCAAGAAATACCGTAAATATGTTTTCCTCCTGGTATCTTTCATTCTCCAGGAGAATGGTATAATAACTGATCATTTCACGTCCAGATTCACACACATATTGTCCCAATCTCTGAACCAAGTATACAGCTATCAGAAAAATGTAATTCAAGTTATTAGACACTGCTGTACATGGAAGCCCCTAGAATGGGTCAGTAAGAGCATGAATGTAAATAATTTCATGTAAAACAAAAACACCCGTACTTTTACAGATGTTTGATTTCGTCTGTTGTAATTTAGCTATTGTAATAACCACTGTAATTGTCTCCAAAGTCCATATCATGTGCTTACTCTATTTCCTTTGTTCGCAACATATTTTCTAATGAGTATTGGGTGTGTCATTTCTGTTTTTAGATCCCCAATGAAATATCCCGACCTGCCTCCGAGACCTCGAGATTCACAGTCTTCACACATGGTTCACTTCTTTCGTGAGGAACTTGAGAGGCTGAAACATCCTACGCCTAACACAATGGAACAAATCAATGGTGGTGATCCCACGGTAGATATTTCACACAGGAATACAGAACCACTTTTGCCCATAAATTTATTAGAGAGCGCAGGTGATATTAATGCGGTCCAGAGCTCTTGTGGAGCCGTGGGTGAATCGGGGAGTGCAGGTGCTATTAATCAAGACCAGAGCTGTTGTGGAACTGTGACAGAGTCTGAAATAAGTGAAGAAGTAAACAAAGACAACAGAAGTAGAAGTGATCATGACAGCAAGAGGGTGGAAGTCAAATCTCTGGCAGATGTCTCAGTATCTCTGGACAGTATTAAACCAGGTTAGTATTTTTCAGAGTATTGACTTTTCCTTTACCACTAGGGTTCCTCACTGTTAGAATATATTTGGGGTTCTAGGTATATGAAAGCAGTGGCAAATTACCTCACTCCTAATCATATCTTGTAAGTCTCATTTTGGAGTTGCAATTGATTTTTACAGAGTCCCAATAACCCCATAACCTTTGGGGGTGTTCTTTGAGAATACAACCAGCCTCCAAGCTGAAGACTAAACAACAGACCCTTTTGTTGATTTTTAACCAAATGTCTGAAGTCTTACATAAATGTAACCATATTCTTGGATAGTTATGCTATGCTGAAGTTTTAGTTACTGGCAGTGACAACATGGGGAAAGTATTCATTAGCTGTTCACAGTAAACTAAGATTAATAAGTTTCCAGCTCATATCGAGTTTCTTATGTCTTTGTCCCCTGTTAATATTATTAATCTCCTACTCTATGTGCTGTTATTTTTGCCTGAATTTTTTATCTGTTACTGAAAAAGTGTTTTAACACATTTCAAGGTTGAAAAACATCTCTGTGTAGTATCAACAAATCTGAGAGGAGTTCCCATACATTAGAAAATGTTTCTCTACCAAGGTTGTTTTTGAGTAGAAATTTATATGGACCTGCTAGCGTTCTGAAAATTATTCCTGCTGTGTAGTACTTCTAGTTCTCTTCTGGCCTGTGTCCTATTTAGAGAAGTTAACACAAGGTGTCACTGTGACAAAGCAGAGTAGCCGCATGTGTTAACGTGCTATGGCCAAGCTCTGCAATTGGGAGATGGTGGGTTCAAACCCCACCGTTGGCTCTACTGAGAATGGTTTTCAGTGTTTTCCCATTTTCACTTCCAGACAAATGCCGGGACAGTTGCTTTTCACAGGTCACAGCTGGTTCATTCCACCTCCTTACCCAATTTCATTCACTATCAATAATTTCATCTTCATTAGCTCCTCAACTAAGGTTGCCGATAGGAAGAGAATCTGGCCGTAAAAACGTACCATCTCGCCTCATCCCCGACCCCATATTAGGAAAGGGACTAAGGGTAGACATACATACATACATACATACATACATAAATACATACATACATACATACATACATACATACATACATACATCGCTCACATTTTTTGCATTTCCTGGAAGATCAAGTTTTAGTGAATTTTTTAATGTGGCTTGCTCATTGCAGCGTGGTAGAATGTCTAATTCTGTTTAACATCCTATCCCCTGACAACATCAGCTTCTCTTTGTTGCAATTGTTTTAAAAGAATACAGTGGAACCTCGATTCTACGTTTTTGGAGGGAGTACGGAAAAAAAAAACATACAACACGGGAAAATGGAAAATTCGGGAATGAATGAACCATCAACAATTTGGGCTAAACATCACAAAAATGAAATATGTATACTTATAATCTTACAAAGACCCCTAAACCAAACCAAACTACAGCCCCAATGGACCTTCCGCCTACCAAGCGGCTCTCTAGACTGGGGCCACCATCTCACCATTCAATAGCTCCTCAATTAAAGGTAATCGTAGAATGAGTGAACCTGGAACCAGCCCTCATATCGAGGTAAAAAGGCCTGACCTGGCCGGTAATCGAACCTGGGCCCTCTGGGTGAGAGGTAGACAAGTTAGACCGCGGGGCTGGCTTCAAACATTAATTACCGATACGCGACCTACAAATCTCAAAACTTTACATTCAATTTTACCGGGGAAACTTCGTCAGTTTTGCTCTGAAAACTTCTTTCAGTTCAGCAACTTTGATCAGCTGGAGCCAAAGTCTTAGAAAAATCTAATACCCGCAACGGCAAGCCAAACAACAATCGACCACAAGTAGTTTTTAATTCTCTAATCTAATAAAATAAAGCACATTAGATACAAAAGCGCCCAACATGATGGCAAAATCCTCTTTTTTTTAATCTTCCATTGTAATTTGGTCACCGGTATACTGTTCGTAGTCAGTTTATGGAAATCTTGTACTGCGTAAATTAGGCCTACAACAGCTTTTCAAGGTTATGTTGAACTGGAGAAAATGGTTTCGAATTGTTTCCAATGTAAGTATCGCTCTTCAAGTTCTCGAATGCATTAAATTCAATTCTGCCCATCACTAATCACAATCAAATTGGAAAGAGAAAAAATATCATTAACACTTCCGAAATTACGATCATTCGCAACCTTGAGCTCAGCTGGAAAACGTGCTTGCTGTATAAGTCAGTACAAGTGCGAAATGATACAAAGCTTTAAATGTAACGTGCGCAAATAAAACATCTGCGGTTTTTACAACATTTTAACACAAAAACGTGAAATTCCCAGTCTTATATTAGGACGAAAACAGTAATAGGCAATCCCGAAACCTCCCATGGCTTTATGTATGTAAGGTGCAACATCTGTTCTGGTCTCGATAACATAATCGTGTATGATAATATTAAAATACTACTGTAAATTTGTGTTAATTAAGGAGCAGTTTCAATTCCTGCCTGAAAGCCCAGTGAATATACAGTGCCCTGAGGGAATTGCCAAAAACCTGTTCGGCGATACACTCGAAAAAAGTAAAAAAAAATAAACATCTAATCCTGGACATAATGTAGACGTTTTGCAAGTACGAACATTTGACGAAATTCGTTCCGTCTTCAAATAGAGCTGTTGAAATGCGCTCTGTCTCCTTCCAATTGTTGTGGACACTCTCTGCTTTATGATTTCCACGGATTCTCTAAACAATACCACCCGAATGCGATGCTAAGACGGTCCCTTATGCAAGTTCGCCGCAGATCGGTTTTCCAGTACAGTACTTCCTCAAATTACCGCAATGACGAGACGTTAACACCAAGATCCGTAAGTATGCCGTAGCTGTCCTTTCGTGAGATGCAGTTTCTTGAAAAACGCGTGATCGAGGATTTAGCGTTGATGGGATTGAAATTTCTGGGCGGTTGATCCGGGAAATCGTTTATTCGAGGAACGGATAATGCAGGATTTTTACAACGTGATTTAATTAGGATGCTCGAGGGACCACATAATTTGAATGAATAATACGGGAAAATGTAATTCCCGGGAACGTATAGTCGAGGTTCTACTGTACCTTCATGTGAATTCCAATATAAGAATGAACATGAATTCTAGATTCACATTGGACAATAGGCCAGTGTTCTACCACGAGATCATGTTAAAATGTGTTATAACTTGTACCTCTATCTCTCTTTGGTGCAGATTTCTTGTAATCCAAGTCACCATGATGTAGTGTTGTAAGCTAGAGAGCAGCAGCATCTTAGGACTAATAGATATTCTACTACTACTGTCAAGGTACAGTAGAACCTCGATTATACGTTCCCGGAAACTATGTTTCCCGGATTATTCGTTCGAATTATGTGGTCCCGCGAGCATTCTAATTAAATCATCTTGTAAAAATCTTGCATTATCCGCTGGTCGAAGAAACGATTTCCTGGATCAGTCATCCAGAAATTTCAGTCCCATCAAAGCTAAATCCTCGATCAAGCATTTTTCAAGAAACTGTATATCACGAAAGGACGGCTACGGCATACGTATGAATCTTGGTGTTAACGTCCCGTTATTACAATAATTAGAGCAAGTACTGTACTGGAAAAGCAATCGGCAGTGAACTTGCATAAGGGACCATTACATTTGGCTGGTATTGTCTAGAGAATCCTTGGAAATCATAAAGCAGACAGTGGCTACAACAATTTTATTTTTGTTACTTTTTTCGATTGTATTGGCGAACAGGTTTTCGGCACTTACATCAGGGCACTGTAGAGTCACTAGGCTTTCAGGCAGGCATTCGAAACTGCTCTTTCTTAACACAAATCTAGTATTTTAATATTATCGTATACGATTATGTTATTGAGACCAGAACAGATGTTGCACCGTACATGTATAATGCCATGGGAGAGCTTGGGATTGCCTATTATTGTTTTGGTCCTAATATGACAGGGAATTTTATATTTTTGTATTAAAATGTTATAAAAACTGCAGTTGTTTTATTTGTGCACGTTACATTTAAAAAGTTTGTATCCTTTCCCACTCGTACTGACTTGTACAGCGAGCACGCTTTCCAGCCGAGCTCAAGGTCACGAATAACCGTAATTTCTGAAGATTTTATGATATTTTTTTCTATTTCCAATTTAATTGTGATAAGTGACGGGCAGAATTGAATATAATGCATTCAAGAACTTTTAAGAATCGATACATTCGAAACCTTGTTCTCGAGTTCAACATAACCTTTAAAAGCCGGTGTAGGCCTAATTTACGCGGTAGAAGATTTCCAGAAACTGACTATGAACAGGATACCAGAAGCCAAATTACAATAGAAGATTTAAAAAAAGTGATTTTGCCATCATGTTGGGCGCTTTTGTATCTAATGTGCTTTATTTTATTAGATTGGAGAATTAAAAATTACTTCTGGTCAGCAGTTGTTTGGCTTGGTGTTATTAGATTTTTCGAAGAGTTTGGCTGATCAAAGTTACTCAACTGAAAAAAGTTTTCACAGGAAACTGATGAAGTTTCCCTGGTAAAACTGTATGTAAAGTTTCGAGATTTTAAACTCGCGTACCGGTAATAAACGTTTGCATCCGGCCCCGCGGTCTAACTTGCTCACCTCTCACCCGGAGGGCCCGGGTTCGATTCTTGGCTAGGTCAGGCACTTTTGCTTTTTTTGCTAGTTGCTTATACGTCTCACCGACACAGATAGGTCTTATGGCGACGATGGGACAGGAAAGGGCTAGGAGTGGGAAGGAAGCGGCCGTGGCCTTAATTAAGGTACAGCCCCAGCATTTGCCTGGTGTGAAAATGGGAAACCACGGAAAACCATTTTCAGGGCTGCCGACAGTGGGGTTCGAACCTAATATCTCCCTAATACTGGACACTGGCCGCACTCAAGCGACTGCAGCTATCGAGCTCGGTAAGGCACTTTTACCTGGATATGAAGGCTGGTTCCAGGTCCACTCAGCCTACAATTACCTTTAATTAAGGAGCTATCGAATGGTGAGATGGCAAACCCGATCTAGAGAACCAGGAATAACGGCCGAGTGGATTCGTCACACTGATCATGTCACATCGTAATCTGCAGGCCTTCGGGCTGAGCAGCGCTCGCTTGGTAAGCGAAGGCCCATTTGGTTTGTAGTTTGGTTTAGGAGTGTTTGTAAGATTATAATTGTACTCATTTCATTTTTGTGATGTTTAGCTATATTGTTGATGGTTCATTCATTCTGGGATTTTTCATTTTCCCGTGTTGTACGTATTTTTTACATGGTCCCTCTAAAAATGGCGAATCGAGGTTCCACTGTATATGGGATTTCATAGTACCTTTCCCTGTATGATAGTGGTGTTAGTCTCTTAAGGGAGGAATACGTCATTACAGCTTTCATACGTGTACAACAGTCCAATCTGTAGTACTAATCTTGTGATCTTTGCAATGCTGCCTGACAGCTGTGAGACTAGATCTTTGGTAAAAGTAGTGGTACTTAACTTCTGAAAAGGACATTTGAAGTATATGCTCTGAATCTGTTGTCATTTATTTGAACTAAAACTAACGTGCTCCTGAAAGAGCACCGCCACTCATTACTGGGCAAGTGGGTTACAATTTGTTGAAACATTTTCAACATCTAATACATAGACCCACTAAGACAGTTGTCGTAATACAGAAAAAAATTACATTAACTTTTTAAAGCATATTAAGTCACTAGTTTTTAACCCCTTACCTTGGCACTCTTGAACTTTCTTTTAATGTACATTCAAAGAATTTATGGACACTTGAAAAATGATAAAAAAATGTGTCCAGTAATTTTTCAGAAATGGTGGAACATATTTTGAGACAGTTGAGCTTCTTGCACTTCTTCATTTTGCTGCAGGCACGTACATTTTTTCCCCTTGCCATGATCAGATGTGCTTTACTTCAGCGCATGGTGTTTTTACCATGGGTGAGTGCACACTCATTTGCCACATGCAGGTCGAGGTCGGTAGCGGGAAAGTAAATCATACATAGTTAACACAAACTATTTTGATGAGCTCATTACTTACCAAATTGTGAAAGGAAGCTATGAAACTGCCCACCTTCATCCTCAACACAGTTTAGGCACGTTGTTAAAAAATGATTCATCACTTGTTGTAGTTCATGTTGAATCCTGCCAATTTCCTGACTAGTGTTATATTTCAATTCTTGTGTGTGGTGCTGGTTAGTCTTGTATACATGATTTTTTATTTTAGCCCAGAGATAGTAATTGCAGGTGGCTAAATCGGGGAACCGAGGGGGCCACAAATCCCTGTTAGTGACTCTGTTGTGTGGAAACACTTTGTGCATTTGTCTCATGGAATTATTCGCAGTGTGAGCAGAGGCTGAGTCCTGTTGAAAAAGTAAGGATTCCTGCTCACTGTCAGTTAATTCTCTAAAAAAGGTGGTTGGTATGGTATTCACATAAATAATGGAATTGATTGTATTCTGAAAAAATGATGACACACTATACATTGATTTTTGCGTTGTTGAGGGATACTTCATGTACAAAGTCAGGTTTAACAGCATTGGTAACAAATGGGTTGTGTACACACATAACCACGGAGATGGAACTAGGCATCATTAGAAAAGAATATTAAATGTGGGTTTATTCGTCTGTTGTATACATTTTCCAGGCTCCACTCTCAAAATGTGTGCGTACATACAGGGTCGCCTGGTTGAAGAGCATGTGCTACAGTCATTATATATGGCTTTAAATGAAATAATTTAGTATCCTTTTCACAGACCCATATGGAATTCCCACTCGCGCAAGATGACGGGGTGACTATTTCGAAGAATTTTCCGAATGATGCCCAGTGTAATCTTTTCATTGACGAGATCCATGCATTGCTTTTTTTGGTTTCTTAGGCTGGATACTTCCAGTTTCCTGAAATTTATTAACAGCTGATTTTATTATTTTTCTGATGGATTGATGTAAGATGGAGTATAATAAATTCAATACAGTAGAAGTCCGTTATAGTGAGCATTAATAACAGCAAAAAATTTACTCACTATAGCGGATTGTCGTTATATCCAATTTTTGTAAATGTCTGGTAAAAATCTCACACACATTTAAAATCGGTATGCAACACCAATCAATGTGTGTGTTTGCATATTTTCATACTACGGTTTACTCGTTAGGTTTTTTTTTTTAAATTCTGAGACAACTTGAAAGCGTATGTTCAATTTCATTCTGAAAATATTGGAGTAGTATCATTCCAGTGGCTTCTGTGACAAACATTTCAGTTTTTTAATTCAAACAGCATCACCTAACCTAACTTAACATCATATAAATCATGAAAACCTATTTCAAGCACCAATAATGATAACCTTTTTGCTATAAATTTACATGGGAATATCCTTTAGAATTTTAACCAGACGCAAGAAAATACAGTAAATCTTCGTTAATGCATTCCTCATTACGGCGATTTCTCGCTTAGAACCTGATAAATATGAAGTACAGATTCACGTCATATTTAATCTATATAAAAATACTACACTTATCGCGTCGCAAATTTTCACTATTACCACTTAGTCTGATTGCATTTTTCCTAGCCGTGAAAATGTTCTTTATCATCCCTTGTGAAACGACTCTGATTTCCACCGCAGTTGCACAAAAATGGGAAATGGCCTTGAATTCCTCAACTTTACAGAGTAAATTACACCTTTGGGAAGCAAACCGTTAGCCTCAGGAGAGTATAGTTTAGCTTTCCGGTTTTCATTGATACTGCTGAATAACGCAGTATGCCTGTTTGTGCTTGTATTTAGCATTCCATTCAGAAGTTAGAGCTATGAGCTCGCATCTGGGAGATAGTGGGTTCGAACCCCACTGTCAGCAGCCCTGAAGATGGTTTTCCATGGTTTCCCATTTTCACCAGGCAAATGCTGGGGCTGTACCTTAATTAAGGCCACGGCCGCTCCCTTCCCATTCCTAGGCCTTTCCTGTTCCATCGTCAGCATAAGACCTATCTGTGTTGGTGCGACATAAAGCAACTAGCAGAAGTTAGAAATGCATTCTGTGTTAAGTGATACAGTGAAAGGTAGCAACAATTTGTCACGTGATAGCGTACGTACTTATTAGGAACATAAGCGTGTAAAGTTGACAAGCGTGGTACATATTTGTCTTGTGGTATGGATACTGAAAAATTTATGCAATTGCTGACTAATGAAGACTAAATTAAAATCCAGTATTCCACATCTTTCAGCGCACCTTAGTGTTTAGCTTCTAAATAATTAATGGCCAGAGAAATATGTTTAACACGTTGAGTGCCAGACCGAAATTCTTGGGATTGTCGTCTGGTGCCGTGAGCTAATAACACTGAGTTACTCCCTGGTGCCAAAACGTTCACAGGCTTAACCAAGCAAGTGATCGCTGAAATGAGGACATATTTATGATGTATTAGGTTAACTTATTATGTAGATTAGGTAAAATATTGCGACCCCGTATGGGGTCGTATTGGTCATTACGAATTGTAAACGTACACGCGCCCCCCATATGGGGTCGCACTTAAACAATAGCTTATGTCCCAACGTTCAGCCATACTTACCTCTTCCTTTGCAGGGACGCGACGCTTTATATGTCGTTGATTATGAGAGACGCGTTAGCTTGTTCATACTATGGGCTTGCTATTGCTGAAGGGTTTTTCAGATTTGTAGGATGTCCGAGAAAGCAAATTTCAACTAAATGACAAACATGATATCAAATTTTATTCACGAACACAAGATTTTATATAAATGGAAATTAAAGAATACATTATACATAATATTTTGAATGTATATACATAACTTAGCATAATAGCAGAGAAAGTGAATTGTTTAGTATTTGCTGCAATAACTGGAGATAATTGCGCTACTTCTTCATCATCCGCGTCATTCGCTTCATCCATATCAGAAGTGATCTAAGGAAAAAGAGAAGTAGGCAAATATTGTCCGGAAACATTATAACTTATGTGAATGTAGTTACTGATTCATTACGGACTAGGAACATCACGATCATCATTCCCTTGTACTTATGTGTGAACCTGTGTAAATGTGTTGTCTGTAGTATCATGAATGTAAACGTGCTGAAAGTACTTACCAGTTCTTCTTGTGGTACAGTTCAAAGCAGTTGACGCACAAGTAGGGCTTGTCAGGGCAAGATTTGCAGATGGTGGACACTTTTGTTGCTTTCTTGCATGCTTCTGTGGTGCTCATAGTCCGCCTGCACTCCTTGTAGCATGTTTGCAGCGTCCGCGAACTCTTCTGTAAGGGAATTTCAGGACATATAAAAGTATTTTATTATGGTAAAATATTGATTATGTTCAGTGTTACTTGTGCGAAATATAACTTACCTGCGACATTCTAGGTCTGTGAGTTGATCTCGCTGTTCGAGGTAATGATTGTCCCTCTTTGGTGTCCTATTGATTGGGTCTTCTGGGAGAGAGAGCATCATCATCACCACGTGCTGGCGAAAGTCACAAAGCTGGATCTTCTTTGTGTGCGTCTGGTTATATGTGAGAAAAGCATTGACAATACACGTACCGTACACCAGATCATCTGCGACTTCGTGGTACCACCGTATTGTCTTGAGTAGAGCAGAGTGATACGACGACAAGGTGTCAGATAAATCTATGCCACCTTTCATACGATTATAATCTATGGTCGTACTAGGCTTCATTATAACTTCACCATTTCTACTTGTTTTTCCTGTAGCTTCGATGGTATTGCTGTGTTTAGTTGAGATCATCAACACATCTCTTTTGTCCATCCATTTCATTACTGTGATACCTTGATCATTTTCCATGGCCTTAGACTCGTTTTTCTTCAGTTTTGCCGCAGTCACTTCTTTCGGGAAGCCCTTCCTATTCTTTCGCAATGTCCCGACTAGATGTGTCTTGCGTTCAAGAAGTTCATTCGCTAGCTCTAGCGAAGTGTAGTAATTATCGGTGCATAAAAATCGCCCCTGGTCTAAGTACGGCTCCATCAGGTGGAGTACAACTTCTGACGCCATAGAAAGATTTTTATCAGCAGGGACTGTTCCTTTTCCGGCATAAATAATAATTCTATACGTGTAACCAGAATCAACACATAACTTGAACATCTTAATACCATATTTGTGGGCCTTTCCTGGGAGATACTGCTTGAACGATAATCTTCCTCGCCAGGGAACCATAGATTCATCTATGACCATATTGCTTCCAGGGGTCTTCACTTCCTGAAATCGATTAACTAACAAATTCGCTAGCGGCTGTATTTTGTATAGCTTGCCTACCTGCTGCTCATTGTTGGCAAAGTGCCAGAATCTCAAAAGTAACTGGAACCTGTTTCTGCTCATAACACTACGAGCAACTTTCGTGTAGAACATTGTCTTATCGCTCCAATAACAGGCAAAGGATGGCAGTTGCACAAGACCCATCCACAAGCGCAAACCGAGGAATTTCCTCATTTCGTCAGGTGTTGTATCGACCCATTCATTAAGGTGGCTTGATCTGCTTAAATGCTTAGACATCAAAACTTGCTGAGCATTTTGGTTGGTTTCTTGTACCATTAAATTGATTACATCATCTGTTATGAATAAACAATACATATCATAAGGTGAGGCTTCAGAATTATTCGCCAACCCGGTGTGAAGAGCCTCCGCCCCTTGAAAAAGAAAGACACGCTGAGCGCCAATGCAAGGCCCCCAGTTGCTACTGTTATTATCATTATTCCCAGCTGTTCCCTGCACTGAAAGCCCATCCTCGTTTTCACTTTGATAATTACTTTCAGCACTGCCACTACTTTCAGCAATGTCATCGTCTGTACTGAGATCAAAGTCACTGTAACTATATTCCTCGTCTACATTGTCATTGTCCGAATTATTCAACAAATCGTTCAGGCTATCTTCATTCTCTTACTGCTCGATTTACTCATAGTGGTAATGAATAAAAGTAGCAAATTAACTCACACAACACTAAACTCACAGCACTGCACACCGACATAAACAATCCTTGCGCGAGATAGACAATGACTTTGTCACTCTACAATGCACGCCTGACGTACCCATATGGGGTCGCGCCAAAACAGAAATTGAAGAATGAAAGGTGGACTATGCACATACTTAAATAGACGGCCGAAAGATGGCAGGAAGAGGCTTTATAAAGCTATGAAACACAGGTATACTACGCACCCTAATGGGTACGCACAGTTCTTGATTTCGAACAAACTTACGACCCCATATGGGGACGTGTAGCTCAACAATTTTACTATTCTCACGTACCCATATGGGGTCACATGGCACTCAACGTGTTAATAACCCACTGGTCCAAAATATGAGGCTTCAGCTGACATTTGTTTTAGAAAGAGTGTGTGCTCTGCAATAATGTGCTGATACTTTTATGGGCCCCAATGTAAATGTTTTTATATTTGTTGTCTGGTGTTTTGCACACCGTTTAATACATTGTTGTTATTTAATAATCCCCAGTGGAAAAGTTTTCGAATTTGTTTCTAGTTTTTTTTTTACGTTTTTTAATACTCTCATCTCATCTTTATAGAAATGGTAGATAGGCTTTATCTTTCACTGTACCTGTACATACACAGCGTAAAAGGCACGCATCTTCAACAACAATAAAGGTGTTTTAATTTAATCCACCTGTTCAATACTTGAATAGGTATTGAATAGGTGGATTAAATTAAAACACCTTTATTGTTGTTGTTGAACTGTAAATTTTCAATACGGACCAAAAATGAGATTTACGGTATAACACGTAATATAACATGTAAAGGCACGCATGTCGAGAAAGGAAAAAAAAAACAGATTCAGTGTTTACTGTACATATAACTGTTGGATAGTTTTTATTTGTCTATTCAATAGTACGTTTTCTCGCTTAACACATTTTCTTTCCTTGTCCTCTGCAGAAGCATCCCAACGACGTTTTACTGAATGAAATAACCTTTGAAATCAGCCACCCACTCGGCGCCGTATTTTGAGGAGTATCACATTCTTACCTAATTGCAATACATAGCATTAAAATTAAGCAATCTTTTATTTCAGCCTTTATTTCTAACGAGTTAACTACTGATATAAGCCACATTATTTACACTTTTTTTTTTATGGAAACATATTCTCTTTCATTTCGAATTATGTTTGTAGAATACCAGTTGACGAATATTACTAATCGACTCCCACATCGCCTTTGAGTTTGATCATATACGAAAGAGCTCGCTAGTGCACATAGAGAGAAAACTATACCAAAGATGATTGATCGCATTCAATATAATTGCTGGAGTGCATAAATATCGATAACGGTAATATAACGCACGTTTAATTGCTCGTAATAACAGTTGCATCAGTGATTGGGTTCTCGCAATAACTGAAGGATAGTGCACAGTTTAATATAGGTATTTTCAAGGGACAGAAGAAAGCTGTTGTTACAACGGAGTTCTCATTATATGCCGTACTCGCTGTGGTGGACTTCTACTGTATTATATCACCTTCTTCATAAGCTTTCCCGTACAGTCAACACCGCCTAGTTTATCTTCAATTCGGAATACAGATTCCTCTCATGATTTCATATCCTCGCCCACACTGGAACTTCAAAAAAGCAGACTGGAAAGCTTTCTCAGAAGAACTAGATAAATATGTCCGATGGATAGCCCCAACAGGTGACGATTATGTGAGATTTGTAGGAGCTGTAATTGCCATAGCCAAAATAACACATTCCAAGATGTTTCAGGCAGGAATATGTTTGCTGATGGACTGAAACAAGTGATAAGCTGTACCAAGAGTTCTTGGCCAGTGGTGAACAAGAAATTGCAGAAAAATTACTTAGTAGCCTTGGTAACGCTCGGAAGGGAAAGTGGGTTGAAACCGTGGAATTTATTAACTTCAGTAAATCTACCAGCTTGGTCACTCCTCAGAAAACTCTGAGAAGGTACCCTAATCGCTCGTGGAAGTCAAACTGTCACTCCAAAAATGGTTACTACCCATATAGTTTCCATGTCTCCAACAGCTAGAGACAAAAACGCACAAGATATATCAAGAAAGAGCTGGCCAACCCAAGTAATTCTCGTATAGAATATACTAGACCCTCCACCACCAAGGACATTGACAGCTCTGACAGATGTCAAAAACGATAAGGCACCAGGATTTGACGGAATACATCCCAAATTCTTGATAAATTGTGGTAAACACGCTCTACTTTGGCTATCAAAGCTAGCCACTAATACGGTTCAGACTGGCAAGCTACCTTGTTTGTTTAAATTGATGAAGATCGTTGCCATACTGAAGCCTGGGAAACCCAGTGACAGACCAGACAGCTATAGACCTATCTCACTGTTGACTGTATGCTACAAGTTAATTGAGAGACTAATCCTTGCAACAACCCCTAACAATGATGAAGAATGACGTGCTGAAGAGAATGTCATAGGGAAGTGCGCACACAAGACAATTTTAAAAAAGACAAATAATTCAAAATAAATCAGATAATAACACATAAAAAATATATAGGGAAGCAAGGAAGAGAGGAAGAGTGCAAGAACCTACCCATAAAATAAAATTAGAGGTGGGGATCACTAGGAATTGCGAAAAAATATACCAAAATGACACCAACATTCAAATTTTTAAAATAAATATATGCTTGAATAAATAAAATTTACAGTAAAAGAAATCTTTAGGGCCCTACTAACATAAAAGGAACTTGAAAGAATGAAAATCTTAATGGCATACATAAAAGTTTGTAAAATGAATAATTTAAAAATAAATAAAATTAATATTTTTTAAAATAAAACCATTTCTTCATTTTGAAAGAAAATCCTGGTGCACCGGATTGCTTAAAACCTCATAAGTTGCTAGTAAGTATCCTTAAACAAAATTATAATTTTAATTAGAATAACAAAAATTGCTTAATAGAGGGCTTCTTACACACCCTAGTGGGAGGATCATTCTCCATAAAACCCACATAACATAGATCCAACAAAGCATCACCATAAATAGAAACCCCACACAAAGCGGACCAATAAGTTAAACACCATACCGAACCGAAATTAAAATAATATCAACTCAAATAAATAATGAATTAAATCACCCAACATAGCAGGCAAGGAAATTAACAAATACACAACCCGATATAAATAATATAATGAGGCAGAACACGCAGCCACAAGAAAGAAAATACACGATGTTGCCTCAATACCACCAAACAATTCATAATTATATTCGCACCGGCACACACCAGCGGATGCTAATCCAGACGAGACAATAATGCCTAATCTCAGTTGCGTAACTGCCACACGACGATAAGATAAGCAAATAACACTCAGAAGAGTAGATAAGACCCAAGCTACGATCGCTCCACACTAGGGGTGTCCAGACCCTCAATTAAAACCCAAAATTTACATTATTAAGGAACTACATCTTTGAAGTTAATGTGGCTATCCCCATCTAATAAGGCAATAATGAAATAAAACCATCTGCAGTAATGCAGAAATATACAATCCTAATCCCTAACTATACGTATCAAGCAAATAATATCTACAAAATATCATACCAATAAAATAATAATAATAATATATTTTTTTTAAAGGGGTTGTGTTTAGTGCAAACGTAGTACTTAGGTTGGAACACGGGTAACAGGATGCTGAAACACACAAAATGATGCACAAAAAATATGAGAATCACAACATCAAAGAAAACACGATAATGTACACCAAATAAACACAGAAAAAACAGCAATGAATGTGAAATTTACCAATAGTAACCGCACATGTATCAAAAGCTCAGGGAAAACACACGCAGATCCACCAGAAATTAGAATAAATCAAAGGGAAACACAAAATTTAAACTAAGACAATGGAGAATTTCAAGTTACCTGAATACAATAATGCACTTCGCCGTTATACACAATACTCACTCCAAGTTTGAACACCATCAGCAAACAGTGACATAATTTCAACTACAATAAATACTCATAGAATACAGTAACACATACCAAGAAAATAATATTTGCAGTTATAAATTCCAAAGAGTGACCAATTATGCCCAGGTAACCCCCTCGTGTTTCACCTAATTACTACGGCACTCACAAGTAATAATTTAAAAAAAAAAAATTACATAATTAACTCTAATGTAACTAAGATACTATAACACACATTTTTGTCCTCCTCGCTTGGCGAGGTATACCCTCCTTAATTACCCAATACCGACCGATTGTCATAATTATTTTAGGAGCAGCACAGCCGTTAGACATGGCCATCAGCGTGTACACTTGAGCAGTTCCAACAGCCGAAAGCTACACTCCGCACTTCGCCACGTGGCGCGACACCGTCTAACAGCGCTACACACTGGTGCACACCGTTCAAAACACACAGTGTTGTAGCTATGTACTCTCACAGATGGCATAAAAGTCCGTGTAGCTGTCCACAATACAATTATACCCTTAGAGATAATAACACGCAGAATAACTATGTGACGAAAATCTCAATTGCCATGTATAACAGTTCAGAGCGCTCCTGCACTAAATTCCCCGAGTCCACCAGATATAAGGTTTAGTCATCCAATACTTCAACTACTGTAGTGTAGAATTCCAGTCTCAGCTCAATTTACAGGCACTAGGCCGCGAATACAAGGTCCAATAGCAGAATGTAGTTATTCACCAAAGATTACTAGTGCCGTAAAGAGACACATTTTTAACATATGTAGCGTAGACAGCTGATTGTCCAAATTATATCACATAACTAGCGTTCTTGTCAAATAACGCTTCATCCTGAAGAGAAATGCCTCAAAAGTGCTTGAGGTAATTCCCATAGAACAATCAGGATTCAGACCACAATGAAGTTGTATAGATCAAGTACTCTTATTAACCACCTACATTGAGGCAGGGATCCAGAATTGCCAAAAAAACTTGGTGGCATTTCATAGACCTTAAAGCAGCTTATGGCACTCTTTGGAGAGAGGGTGTTATTTACAAACTACTTCAGGTTATCCCTTCTAAGACATTGGCTCGTCTTGTAAGCCACATGTTGAATGATAAAAGTTTCCAGGTCATCATTGGCATTGGAATCAGCAAGCCAAGTAAATTAAACAATGGACTTCCTCAAGGATCAGTGTTTGCCCCACTCTTGTTCAGCCTGTGTATATCAGATTTACCCTCCACAAAATCCAGGAAGTTTGGATATGCTGATGATTGGGCAATTGCTGCTAGAGATCCATGTTTTGAGGGAACAGAAAAGATAATGACAAATGATCTCTCTGTTCTGTGAGACTACTTCAAGAAATGGAGACTTCAACCAAATACAACTAAGACCGAAGTTGGTTGTTTCCACCTGAACAATAAAATGGCAACAAGATAACTTGCAGTTTACTTTAATAACACCCTCCTTCGCCCCAACAGACATCCCAAATATTTGGGTGTAACACTGGACAGAACACTCTCATTGAAAGAACATCTACGAACGACTGCTGCCAAAATAAAGACAAGAAACAACATCCTGCAGAAATCATGCGGTACCACTTGGGGTGGCAGTGCAACTACTCTCCATTGCTCAGCTCTAGGTTTAGTTTATTTTGTCGCTGGGTATTGTGGTCCAGTGTGGATAAACAGTCCTCATGTAAGATTAATAGATGTACAACTGAATAACACTGTGCGCATAATTACAGGAACAATTGTCAACTCCCACGCAATGTCTCCCTATTCTCAGCCACATCCCTCCACCTCATTTGCGGCAATACAACATTCTGATAAGAGAATATCAGTAGATCCAGACCAACAACCAACTAGCTATTCATGTGGACGTTGCCGACCTACATGAGAATCGATTACGTTCAAGACATCCACCTATCTGCACAGCAGAGATCCTTGTAGCTAACCAATTCAATCTGGCTGAGAGATGGTCTCATGATTGGAAATAGTTTGCCTCTGCAGAGGGTTCAGAAATGCCCTGCATAACTGAGAAGGTGACAGTTTTCATTCAACCTAGAAAGATCTGGTCGAAATTAAATGGAATTCGGACCAGTCACTATGTATGTGGGGATCTCGTGTACCAGAGGAGGAAAAGACCTTCACCATGTTGCGAGTGTGGCACTGTAAGACAGACTGGTAGGCACTTAGTTCAAGAATGCCCGCAAGCATCTTACAGTGGTGAATTAAGAGACTTCTTCCTAGGGACACCACAGGCACTTCAGTACATTTGTAATCTTGATGTAAAATTATAAATAATTTTTCATGTATGCCATACAATAAATAAATAAATAAATAAATAAATAAATAAATAAATAAATAAATAAATAAATAAATAAATACCTTCTTCATCTTCCTCTTTCACAGATTGGGCTCATTATTTGAACACAAATTAAGGTAGAGGCATGCACTCTATTGTAATCACAATGATGCACACACGAGATACTGTCAATTGTGTACACTGATTTATTTACAAATTATATACACATTATAGACACACATTAATGAACCACCATCTTGAACTGAATCAAAGAAGAAGACTGCCACATTAGCATGTCAACCAACTACAGAACACTGCCAACACAACCTAAGTTCACATAGGCCTACTTAACTCGACCAACGTCGGTTCACTAACAACTCAGCACAATAACCCAAGACTGCCCTTTTATATGCCTTGCCTGGCTAGGCTTCCAGAAATTGACACAACATGCTTTCTCTTATCTTCTTTAGTCCTCAATAACCTATGTACAAATGGATAGAACATTCTGTAAAACTCGAGTGACAAAGGGTTGTTGTTCTAGATTATTACCCTTTGTTGCACAACATTAAATTGGATTCATACATCATATTTACACGTAATAATAAATTATATACTATTAATTACGTGTTCTTACATTAAATAAAGTCGTATTAATAGACATACATTAGAAGTTCCGTGACATAACCTCACATGTTCTGTTACACAAGACATATCATACAACACACAAATAAATTATACGACCACGATTTATACCAAACAAAGTCTGTACTGACAATGTGTCATACATAACTACGTAGATAGTAATAATAATAATAATAATAATAATAGACATAAACAACTTATTAGCCACACCTCACAAGTAATAATAATAAAAATAATAATAACACCACCACCTACTAATCGAGCTCAATAATTTCACTATTTACTCATAGGTTTAGAGAATTTTTTTTGCAAATTACACTAGTCCATTACACACTTGCATCAATATCCCCCCTATAACTTGAAACAATGTCAACAGTCTATCACACTCGTTGACTTTGCCTTGGTCGTAGATTATATCTTCCCTCTTCCTGGACGTCGCTGGATGTGCTCTCCTCCTCTTGACAGGATCGTGCCGTGTCAGGGGTCTTTGTCGCCTTGCCGTCAGCCTCCTCCTCAGTGCAATGGTAGTCGATGTGTTCTCCTTATGACCAGATTGTGCTGTGTCATCAGTAGCCTCTCCTCCAGGTGGACCCGTGGTAGTACTAGGCTTACTCTGTATGCGTAGCGGTTGGGTGACTCGCTGCAATTCTGATGCGTGGACCTTGACAGGAGGGTTGGTCTTTAGTAAGTAGACACCATGGCCCAGCTGCTTATCGAACTCGATGGGACCAACCCACTTGGGTGCGAGACCTGAGTGAAACCCTCCAATCTTATTACTGACTGGGTGGTTACATTGCATTATTTGTTGGGCTGGTAGGAAGGTCTGGGTCTCATCGACATCTTGAGCCTTGGCCTGGGTAAGGGATCTCTTCTCGGCCTAAGCTTGCTTTTCCTTGATGTCCTGCTGCTGCTTATGCTGCCACTCTGCTAGGAAAACAGCTGCATCGTCTTGTCCGGAAGTGGGTGGTGGTCGAATCTCCCAATCCCCTGTGCCATATAGCTGTCGACCAAGGAACAGCTCCGCTGGGGAATAGCCAATGACACGGTTGTTGCATCGTCGCAGGGCTGCGGTATCTGATGGTCCCACAGTCAATGTTTTTTGTCTATTAGGTGGACTCATAGCATCCTTTTTAGCTCCTGGTTCCGTCGTTCCATTGGATTGGTCCTTGGGTTATAGATAGGGGAGGGGAGTGGACCTGTGTTCCACACCCCATTCAGTCACCATTTGCTGCCACTTCCTTGACATGAACTGACTCCCATTGTCTGATAGAATGTACCATGGATAACCGTAGCAGCTGAATACCTCATCGTGTAGAAGACTGGTGATGCGCCCCATCGTGGCTTCTGGTATCTGAAAGATTTCAGTCCGTCTTGTGAAGAAGTCGGTGATTACTAGGAGTCCTGTTGTACTCCTTGGTGTTCTAGGATAAGAACCCATCAAGTCCAGGGCTATGACCTCCCAAGGGCATTGCAGCAGTCTTCCTCGCTGAGTGGAATCTACCTTCCTGTTGCTCGCCTTGGTGCAGGCACAGGTGTAACACCCTTTCCCATAGTCAAAGATGAATTTCTGCATGTTGATCTGCTGCTCCCACTACCCTCCTGAGGTGGTGAGACTTCATAGGCAGTAGTAATCTGGCAACAGTCCCATTTGCAAATGAGTGGCTTGCTTGGCTGTCGAGTATGGCTGAAAAATTGTCGTTGCCTATCCTCAAGATGATAGCTGGGCGAGGTTGGTCTGTTCTGATCACAATATGACCAATCCCTTTTCTACTTGTCCAAGGCTGCTTGTCTGTCGGGTCTTGAAGCTCATTCCTGTTCCTTGTCCCATCCCCCCTCAATCTAGAATGAGCTGGACCTAGTTTTCCGACGCCAAAGTTGGGCATTTGTTCTTCAGGTGTCTCGTTCTTCCACACTGGTAGCATTTCCTAACCGAGCTGGTCTCTTCCGTGGCTTTACTCTTGTGTTCTTCCAACTGGGTGATGATTCTACACAGATCATCATAAAGGATCTTGGTTGTGATACCTTCACTATGGATCTAATCTTGTCGTAGAGTAGCTCTATGATGTCTGGTAGGATCACGTTCTCTTTTCCTTCATAATGAAGGCGCTTGAAGAGCTGGTACTTCTGGAGGACGAACGCACTAGCTCTCATGCCGTTGGGTTGTGCATCAGTCAGTAGCTTCCTTTTCACAGAGCTCGTCACCCCTTCGGAATTGAACCTAGCAAAGAATTCCCTCTTGAAGTCAGACCAGTTTAAGTTCAAGCCCTTCAAGTTATTCCACCAAGTAGCGGCTTGCCCCCTTAACTGCGGTGTGATGATTTGAATGAAGATGTCCTCCGGTAGATTAGTCCTGCCTAGTAGACTGTCCGATCCCTCGATGAAGCTAGTCGGATTCTCTTCCAGTCTCCCGTGGTATTTCGGAAGGCTCTCTTTAATTACCTTCCGGTCTAGGTGTCCTGTATTGCTGGTTAGGTTTTAGGGGGTTAAAGGTGTGGTGATAGGTCCTGTTCGAGTTAATCTATCTTCTACTGCGTGAAGGGCGGTCTCTCTCATATTCTGAACATCTCCCTTGATGGTCGAAATCCGGTTTTCTAACGTTCCTTCCGTGGCAGTAAGACGACTCCCAAAATTTCCCTCTATGGTAGAAATTCTCCCCTCAGCCTGTTGATTGAAGCCGGAAACCTGGATTTCGACCTCCTCCTTGAGGTTCGGGATGCCCCCTTCCAGCTGGCTTACCCTGCTATCGATCTGCTCAACCCGCCCCAGTTTTGACCTGATGTCCGATATCTGCTGCATTAATTGATTGGGGACTTTGGTAATTTGGGGGTTGATCTGTGAAATTTTATCATTTACAGTTGAAATTTTTTATTCTAGGCACTGTTCTACTTTGTAAACCTGCATGTACACTAGAGATATTTGTCTGATAAAAACCGCATTAGCTTGAGGAATCTTGTCATCTACCTTCAAAATTTGTTCAGAAATCTATTCGGTTAAGGCAGAATTAACTTGTGAAATTTTGTCATTTTCTTCCGAAATGTCGGAAATCTGTTCTGTTAAGGTGGAATTTAAAATGAAAACCTACAACCTGCTTTTCAGTCTTTGACCGGATCAGGGATGTAATGAATGAATCAGATATAGGCTGTTATTACGATGGGGTCACCACTCCCAAAGTGATTTACATTAATGAGATAGATGCCATGAAGCGAGAATGGAGAGTGTTGCTGGAATGAAAGATGACGGAAAACCGGAGTACCCGGAAAAAAACCTGTCCCGCCTCTGCTTTGTCCAGCACAAATCTCACATGGAGTGACCGGGATTTGAATCATGGTATCCAACGGTGAGAGGCCGACGCGCTGCCATCTGAGCCACGGAGGCTTAAGGTGGAATTAACTAGTGAAATCTGTTCTGTTAAGGTGGAATTGAGTGTCTGTATCATGCTCATTATGTTGGAACACATAATCATATTGTAGTCATATTTACCTCATCTTCTGATGACTAGTCCAGTTGTTCGTCCACCTCAATAAAAATCCTTTCGGGATCTTCACTGTTTTTAGTGAGGTCTTCTTGTAGTTGTGTCTTCAATGATCTCTTACTGCTGTTCGTTGGAAGATTTCGTTTTGCGAGTTCGTCTTGAAGTTGTTTTACAGACATATTTTCCAGTATCACTTTCATTTTATTCTGATTTCCACTTACACACTTATTCACTACTGAAAATTTTTCTTCAGTCCTGTCTCGGTCGCCAATTATCATAATCACAAAGATTCACACACAAGATGCTGTCAGTTCTGTACACTGTTTTATTTACAAATTATATACACACTATACACACACATTAATGAACCACCATCTTGAACTGAATTGAAGAAGAAGACTGCCACATTAGCATGTCAACCAACTACAGAACACTACCAATACAACATAACCACAACATGAGTTCACATAGGCGTATTTAACTCTACCAACATCTCTCACGAACTACTCAACTTAACAACCCAAGACTGCCCTTTTATATACCTTGCTTGGCCAGGCTTCCAGAAAAGTATGACACAATATGCTTTCTCGTATCTTCTCGAGTCTCCAATAACCTATGTACAAATGGATAGAACATTCTGTAAAACTCGAGTGACAAAGGTGCGTTGTTCTAGATTATTACCCTGTGTTGCACGACATTACATTGGATTTATACATCATATTTACAGGTAATAATAAATGATATATATTAATTACGTGTTCTTCCATTAAATAAAGTAGTATTAATAGACATACAGCAGAAGTTTCGTGACATAACCTCGCATATTCTGCTACACAAGACAGATCATACAACACACAAATAATAAATGATACGACCACGATTTGTACCAAACAAAGTCCATACTGACAACCTGCTGTGCATAATACGTAGATGATGATAATAATAGACGTAAACAGCTTCGTAGCCACACTTCACAAGTCATAATAATAATAATAATAATAATAATAATAATAATAATAATAATAATAATAATAATACCTACTAATCGAGCTTGATATTTTCATTATTTACCCATGGTTTAGAGAATTGTTTCCAAGTTATACTAGTCCATTACACACTTGCATCAACTCATTCCAAAATATAGAACCAATCTAACAGCCACAAAGACATGTAAGTAAATATTGTTCAAAAGCATCCTCCAAGTTGCCTCACATGAGGAATCACAGGTGATACTAAGATCTCGTAGTGTACTGTCGAGCAAATAAGGATCCATTGTGAACGATTAGGAGACCAGTTTTTCATGTCAAGACTTTATGCCTGCCCACACCATAACAGATGCACCTCCATAAGCAATGGTAGATTGTACAGTTATTGGATGAAATTGCTCCCCATGTCTTCTCTAGACTCGCAGATGACTTCTGACCATATGGTCACTAAGGCTGCTCGTCCACTGGAAGCGACTGCGTGCGATTACGAGATGAGGCGACTGCAGGCAACTTTACACGACTGTCAGTTGGAGTCTGTATTCCGCGCCGGTCTGTGCAAGTTTCTGTAGTAGGCGTTGTCAAGTTATTACGATCATTAAAGATTCACGTTCGACCTATGTGGGGGGGGTTATAGTTACAAAATTATGACACAACATGATGAAGGTGCTTGTGAGTGTGTGGTGCATGCATGCATGAGTGTCATTATAAGGGCACTGGTACAAGGGAATTATGTTGATATTCAAATTTCAGTACACTACAAAATCTTACATTAACCCACTAATGCCCATGGTATGATATATCATACGCCTCACAGAATTTTTACTTTCCTTTTCACAATTGTAAGGCGAGATAATTATTTCCTTCAGGTTGGTAATATACTGTTGTCTGCTGCCTTCTATGTGATTTTCATTGGTTTATTCCCCCTCTCTCTTATACCAGACCTATTTAAACTTGTTCAACAATTGTCAGGAAAATTTCTTCAAAAAAGTAACTATTGTGTTCTCACTTTTAGTCCTAATTATATAATTGTTGTTCGGAATGATAGCCTATAATGTAAATTTTTTCTTGATAATATACTGGTTTTCTAAAATATCTAGGGAGCTATTACCTAGTCTTCCAATGGTGTATGATATATCATACATTTGGCATTTACGATATCATAATTTGCTGTTGCAGGATGTGGGCTTATCTAATTTGTCAACTTGAATAAAGGCAAGAATAGTGGGCCGTGCAGTAAATGTGAAGTGAAGTTAGGTATAGGCTTCATTTCCTCTGTACTTGTTGCCTCAATATACTTCCTGTTCTGTTAAGCATTTATTTTACATACAAAAAATAGCAAAGAGCATATGCATTGGTACAATTAGGGCAGATTAAGCACCACTAATTGATCTAAAAAATTATTTGATGGGGAGTTGCTATGCCTTTCAGGATGAGCAAATAATCTTTTAGTAAGATAGAACGACAGTGTTCGTTATTGTATCACCTAACATTTGGATACCTGAAGTAGTTGGCTTGGGAACTTGCGCACATAAGAGTATGAAGGAGCAGGAGAAACAGACTACAACTACCAATACTTGTGAATATTATAACTCATGTATGGGAGTTGTAGACCTAATGAGAGGCCTGTACGAAGTGACGATGTACTCCAAGAAGTGATATTGGCTACACTTCAGGTTCTATCTCAAATCATCTATCTTCAATTTACAAATTCTATATAGACCATTCCATGATGATATTCCTCTGCTAGAATTCTCCTGGGGAATTGTTACTGCACTGCTTGTAGGGCCTGAAGATAGGCTGCAGAAACCTCTAACACCTAGAGGAAGAAAGCGTACTTAGGCAGATATCAGACATGATTGAATGGATCACTTTGTTACTTGCCAGAGCACCAAATACTGTAGCAAACAAATGTATTTCACAATTGGGTCCATTGATATAGTAACTGATGCTAACTGTATATTTAGTGGAGTAATTTTTAATAATTCACTGGTTTATTACTGTTAGACAATTTTGATATTGTTAATGCCCATGGTATGGTATATCATACGGGTCATTATTCTGACATTACCAAATTTAAAATGTCTTGCCACCGAGCTCGATAGCTGCAGTCGCTTAAGTGCGGCCAGTATCCAGTATTCGGGAGATAGTAGGTTCGAACCCCACTGTCAGCAGCCCTGAAAATGGTTTTCCGTGGTTTCCCATTTTCACACCAGGCAAATGCTGGGGCTGTACCATAATTAAGGCCACAGCTGCTTCCTTCCAACTCCTAGCCCTTCCCTGTCCCATCGTCGCCATAAGACCTATCTGTGTCGGTGCGACGTAAAGCAACTAGCAAAAAAATAAAAAATATGTCTTGCCCCTATTTCTGACATCACAACTGACCTTGTAACTATTTATTAGAATTTCAAATAATTTGGACGAAAAAATATTCTCTGTGCATTAATGGGTGAAAATACAGAGCAAGAACAATATGATCAAGGTCAACAGTTTTACAGTGAATGGTATGTTAAGATAAAATTTATAATCCAACTTTCGAGGCTTCTTAGAAAATAGATTCAAGAGATCTGTTGGTTTTACAATTATGACTGTGAATGTTCACGAGAGCCAACACTTCAATTCTACTTTCACTTGTTTATTGTCAGTTTCCGTTTAATTACTTTTGTAAAACGTCCATGAGGACAGAGGGGAGTTATATCCCCCAGTAACCTCCCCTTGGCTATGCCCCTGACACTAGCTAATAGGAAACCAATGGAAGATTCAGTCATCTGTTCTTTGATTATTATTAGATGCATCCAGAAACATCCAGAAACTACATTCTGAATTCAATAGACCACGAATAGCCAAATTGCCACACTTCAGAGGACAATAACTCCTTTGAAACGTTTAACTGAGAATCGATAGTTAGTGATGTGAATACTTTGTTAAACGGTTTGAAATTTTAAAAGAATCAAAGGTCGAATTAAGTATGTAATTTAAGATATCAGTGCAACATACAAAAATAAGGAAGGCACACATCCATCAGCAAGATTCACGTAAGAAGAGAAACAGAAATATAAAACCGTTATTTCTAATTTCAACAGTGTTTACATGTTGTGTTTTGTTCGAACCCCAGTGTCGGCAGCCCTTATGTTGGTTTTTCATGGTTTCCCATTTTCCCATTTTAAAAGCTTTTTTAAAAAGTGTAACCGGTACTGGACGGTTACATAGATATGCAGTTAAAAGGGAGGAAAATAAATCAAATTGCATGGTACCTTAAACCCTACACACGCATTAAACATCAAATGAACTGCGCCTAATACAACACAAACAAAAATCAGGTTGGACAACTTGACAACTATAAACAAGGAACGTGGAACGGGGACTGGGAACCTACCAAAGGTCATAGGAAAGCGAAGGTTGCAGGTTTCGAGAAAAACCAACGGTGATGTCTCGTTTTCAAATATTATTTTCAAAATAACTTTTACAAGGCGAGTTCTGCACAAATTTCATCTATCCAACAATCCAGTCACATAATTTACAAAAACAAGATTAGATGTTGTTCGACAAGAGCGTTGCTATTAAGCCAAGTAGTTAACCAAAACTTTTCAGCATAACCTAAGTTCTACAATACGTTACAGAAGGTAGCAAGGCACACCAAATACAATTACAAATTAGAATGAAAGGAAAACGCGCTTTCTAAAACATCTGAGAAACATAATTGAGTGGCGAGTCTGGGTGGGGTTAGGGCAAACTCTCATATGAAAATGCAAGCGAACATTAAATATAATTTAAGGTGGAACTGAAATCACGAGTGCTTACTGCAAGGTGGCCCATCCCGGAAGCGAGGAGTCGCCGACGACGTCAAAACTTCGGACAGATGAGAGAACGACAGACAGACCAAAGACAGACCACGAAAAGCTGCCTCGCTCCCTTTAAAATGGGAAGACTCGGCCTTGGAGCGACTACGGAGTGACCAATCAGAATGCAGGAGTTTGCCTATCGCCACCCAGATTCACCAATCACAACTCTCTATCTGGTCGCAATGTTTATACAATCTTCTCAAACATATACAGACACAAATCGCGAACCTTCCATTTTCCAGAATATGTAAGGACATTATTTCTAGAATCCACAGCTGACAAAGGCCAACACACCCTGTTTCTAAAAGTCCATGTCACAACCTTTCTGGACTGTTCCAGCTATTTCAGAAAAATTATTTGCAATCTAGTAGTTACAAAGTGGACAAAGTGAATAAAAATGAAATATACTACAAAATATTTTACACCATACAGGTTAGGTAGCGAAATGGAATATGAATAAAATATTCTACATTCTACAACATTCCACATCACACAGTTGAGCATTCTTTAAAAAACGATTTTCAAATAAAACACTCCATAACAACTTTCCTCATCATAGAAATTCTACCCAGGTCTCAAAGAGATCACGACCACTTCCTTCTCACTTCTAGCCCTTTCCTATCCCATCGTTGCCATAAAACCTATTCTTGCAGTGCAATGTCAAGCAAATTGTAAAATTTTTAAAAAGTCGTGTTTTCAACCATTTTCCTTTTACTTTTTATTTTATAATCCTGAAGAACCGTTGTTTGTAACTCCACAATACATATCACTTTAACATTGTATTTATTACGACGCACCCGAAATGTTACCAAACAATTGTCGTAAGCTCACATCTGTAGGGACGGATTCCACTTGAGGAATGTCATTGGGTGGGATTGTTTCTGGTTTTGGTTTTGATGGTTCAGGATTACGTGGATCATGTGTATTTATATGGAGACGGCATAGCAGAGAAGTTTGACGTAATTCATCCCCTTCTTTAAAAATGTGCTGGAGCTTATTTCTCACAGCCAGTTTGTCAGGAACGTTCTTCATATATAGAAGGAGGCTACCCAACAATTGGCGATTGCTGTCGTGCTTTTTTTTGCTAGGGGTTTACGTCGCACCGACACAGATAGGTCTTATGGCGACGATGGGATAGGATAGGCCTAGGAGTTGGAAGGAAGCGGCCATGGCCTTAATTAAGGTACAGCCCCAGCATTTGCCTGGTGTGAAAATGGGAAACCATGGAAAACCATCTTCAGGGCTGCCGACAGTGGGATTCAAACCCCCTATCTCCCGGATGCAAGCTCACAGCCGCGCGCCTCTACGCTCACGGCCAACTCGCCCGGTACTGTCGTGCTTAACGGCACTTTCGAAACGTAAGTGTAATTTTGCTCTCTTTATTTCAAGGACTTTTACGTCATCAGATTTCTTATCGTTCGTTTTCCTTCACTTATGCTGTTTGGTGTTAGTTGTTGGAGGCCCCAATTTCGTTTGTTCACCAGAAGAGCTACACTGCAGTGGATGAATTATAGCATGTTACCAAAATTATAAATAACCATTTAATAAGACTACTTACCGTTATCAACACCCACTGAGCGGAGTAGTCCCTCATCTTAATTCTCTATGGCTGTGGAGCCGGGCTCTGCATTCGGGAGGTGCTCAACCGCACCGCCGGCTGTCCTGAGAATGGTTTTCTGTTGTTATCACTTTCAGGCAAATGCCGGGACAGTTCCTCTTCATAGGCCACAACCAATTCTTTCCATCTCCTTACCCAGTTTCATTCACCAACATCATGTCATTTTTGCTAGCTCCTCAACTGAGGTTGGCGTCAGGATGGGTATCCTATTATTGTTTATAAATTTCATTTTCCGTATCTATAAATTCAATGTATAGACAAGAAATGTGTTTTTCCACCAATCAGTACAAGATTTATTGTAAATAGATTACACTAGTACCGGTTTCGGCTCTTAACGGCCATCATCAGCTAGTACATGATTAGTTTCCAGCCATTAGACAAATTCACAAGTTGTTATTGTGTTAGACATCCTGATGTCTAATGGGGGATGGAAATGCAATATACATTAGCATGAAGTTAAAATATCTGTAGTCAAAGGTAAAAAGTTACAATAAGTTAGAACATGAGTATACAGAACACATTAAAACATATGCGCCACAATATAAAACACTTAAAAAGTTTTAACACATTAAAATGCTTATTAAAAGTTCATGTTGCTTCCATATCTTCCTCACATTTACCAATCACCCTTTCATATCCTTCAGTTCTATTCCCAACTCTCGCATTGAAATCACCCATTAGCACTATTCTATCCTTGCTGTTGACCCTGACCACGATGTCACTCAATGTTTCATAAAACTTGTCAACTTCATCCTCATCTGCACCCTCACATGGTGAATACACGGACACAGTTCTTGTCCTAATTCCTCCAACTGACAAATCTACCCACATCATTCGCTCATTTACGTGCCTAACAGAAACTATGTTGCGTGCAATGGTATTCCTGATAAAGAGCCCTACCCCAGACTGCCCTTCCCTTTCTAACACCCGTCAAGTACACTTTATAATCTCCTATCTCTTCCTCATTATCTCCTCTTACCCGAATATCACTTACTCCTAGCACATCCAGATGCATCCCCTTTGCTGACTCAGACAGTTCTACTTTCTTTCTTCCATAAGCCCCATTAATATTGATAGCTCCCCATCGAATTCCATTTCGTGCGCCAAGTTGTTTCCAAGGAGTCCCTCGCCTGTCAAATGGGAGTGGGACTCCATTACTCCCATCATTTCATCCTCATCACGACGCGCAGGTCACCTACGGGTGTCAAATGGAAAGACCTGCACCAAGCGAGCCGAACCCTTCTTGGGATATCCCGGCACTAAAAGCCATACGACATTTCATTCCACTCCCATAGGTCCAAGGCTTGCTTAAAATTTTCTGAGCTCGGTAAATTCATGAAGCAGGATGCTACCCTACTTGCACATAGTCCAAGTGAGGATCTCTCCTCTAACGGGTTATGGACCATCGGCGAATTGTATAGTCCTAGCCGCCTGAGCACAAGGAGGGCCATGACTCAGAATATGTCCGAGATGCCCACTCTCATTCCATAGCAAGTGGTATCCCGACTCTCAGGACCACTTACTAGGCCACTCAGCCGTTGCCCATGGTTCACGAACTAGGACGTGACTACAGTAACCCACAAACATGAATTGCTTAAAAAACTAAATCATGTAACTATTCAACCCAACTATTCTCTCCATTCCTTCGATATTGTTAACATGTACCCAAGCATCCCAAATTCAAAAATTTGTCCCATTATTCACAACAATTTAAATAAACATAGTGGCCTGAGCCCACCTGAAATTCAAGATTTCAATGCTATTCTGAAAATGGTTTTGAATAACAATTATTTTACAATTGACAATACCATTTACCAGCAAAATAGGTTAGTTATGAGATTGCCGGCATTGGACATCCTAGCTGAAATCTATCTGGATCATTTAGAACACACCATAATTAATAATAACATCTTTGGTAATATTTTTTGGACAAGATATGTGGATGGCTCTCTTGTGATCATGAACGAAAGTGCAACTGACGCCATCACCACTCTATCCAATGTTAATTACATTGACCCACATATCAAGTTTACACTAGAATTACGGAACGAAAAAAAAAACTCGATTATTTAGATCTAACAATAATCAGACAACCTGGTTCATTGAGCAATCCATCAAGATTCCATACACCCACATGCCCATAAATGTGCCGCATACCATAGTATGGTACACCGTACTTTTAGCATCCCGCTGTCTAAAAAAGAACTTAAAAATAAATTAAACACCATTTGCAGTATAGCTAAATTTAATGGCTACGACAGCTCCTTTATAGAGAAATTCATTAATAAACATAAACACCAACCTTCAACTACATTAAACAGAAGAAAACACTCACAGAACTCTACTTTTATGTTTAATAATAAACAAGTCTACCAAATCACAAACATATTAAAAAAGCACGACATCAAAATAGCCTTCAAAAGCTGTAACAAAAACACTGATATCTTACACAATACCAATTCTATTAATCATAGCAATAAGTTCACCGAGTTTATAGACTCAATTATAATAATTTTGACACATCTTATGATAATCAAACAGTTAGGAGCATCCATACAAGATACTTAGAGCATGTTTTAACGCCCTGAAATATAACAGATTTTTGGCCATGGGACAGCACATGGGTGATACTAAACATAGCCGTCCTCTGGGACGCGAGTTTGAATCCCGGTACTGCCAGAAATTTAAGAATGGCAGGAGGGCTGGTATGTGGTTGAAATGGTACATACACCTCACCTCCAATGGGGGTGTGCCTGAAAAGAGCTGCACCACCTCGGGATGAGGACACGAGTTTACTTTACTAGTTCACTAATATCAACCAAGACGTGAAAATTCTCAAGTTATACAAAAAGGCCCCTGCTCAATATTACGGAATATTGTTTTATCCCTCTGGAACAGTTTTTTAATCCTAACTTCAATCTAAATGAAATTTCAGCGAAATCAAACATTTTATTTGACCTTTGATTTCCTGTGTTTAGTAATCATGTCTCAGATAAAAAGAATTATTTCTTTTATAATCTCTTGAAATTCCCGTCTCAGCAGCAGACTTTCTTTCTACATCCTTCAGCCCTACCTTAGACACCTTTTCCCTCCTTCTTCCCTCCCACCCTCTCCCCATCCCCTCCCCTCCTCTCCCTATCTACTCCTTTGTTTACATTACTGCTTCCTACAAAAAGTCAGTGCTTGTTCCCTATCCACTCCTTTGTTTACATGACCAGCCTGCTTCCTCCAGCATGTCAGTGCTTGTTCTAAATCAGACATTAGATATACTGTATATTTCACTATAGAGGTGAATCTCGTAAATAATTTTTCTCCGTTTAAATTCTTTTTCTGTATGTTTATTCATTCCTGATTCTGGCTATCACTTCCAGATTTACTTCTTTGCCTGAGGTCCTAAGTTAACTTAGACATATTATGACAAGATCAGAACCATAAATTGTTATATGTATTTTAATGTTATAATTAAAGCCCAGATTTCCATGCACTCTCGAATCTCAAAATATGCATGCATTCATGCACTACCATATGGCAAAACATGCACGATAAACTGGAAAATATGCACTATGAAAATATTTAGTTCCTTCTGAAACATTGTAAAACTACTAATTTCTCCCGATTGTCTTGATTTAAGCACATTCTTAAACATAGAAAATGATCTTTCTACGTCACAAAAAGTGAGAGGTGCATACTTAATTGAAGACATTACCGAGCTCGATAGCTGCAGTCGCTTAAGTGCGGCCAGTATCCAGTAATCGGGAGATAGTGGGTTCGAGCCCCACTGTCGGCAGCCCTGAGGATGGTTTTTCCGTGGTTTCCCATTTTCACATCAGGCAAATGCCGGGGATGTACCTTAATTAAGGCCACGGCCGCTTCCTTCCACTTCCTAGGCCTCTCCTATCCCATCGTCGCCATTAGACATATCTGTGTAGGTGCGACGTGAAGCAAAATCGAAAAGAAAATCAAGACATTTGGGACTAAGTAAGGCCAAATTGTACGTCTTTTGCATTTTCACCACAATACGTCTTATATAAGCTTGACAAATTTAAAATCAGGATTTGAACGGATCTCTTTATTCAATTTATATCTATCTGCCGCAGCTACTTCTCCGTACGATGATGGCAGACACATTTGAATGTCCTCAATAACTGGTAATGATTGCCTGCTGCGATAATAAAGTGACTAGTGAGAGTTCCGGGTAGGAATATCCAAGATAACAACGGAAGAGGGTTCAGTGCAAAACCAAGGTTTGTAAGATCCTTGTTCAGTTACGCGCCATCACAGAATTGCGATAAAAGTTTTGTTTTGTTCGTCTAACATAGACAAAAATTTAGCCATCAATGAGTAATGTACGATTTACAGTTCGATTTATAACAATGTATAACTAGGACAGCTTATTTCTAAGCCCGCTGTCACACAGGGCATCAAACGATCAAGAGCGACCAACTGGCATCGAGTACTAATGACTAAATTCATTTACCTTGTCACACTGCTCATCGATCGAGAGGGATCGACTGCACGGAAACAGCTGATACACCCGCCCAGTACCGTACAGGCTACAGACGTATTCATATTCACGAGAGAAAAAGAATGTGTTGTGAAAGCGATAATTCGGGTGGAAATATGATTCTAACCTATGAATATATTAAGAGAAAGGAAAGAACCAGACGATCGCAGTGGACAAGGTAAAGCGCCATGGAGAATTCCACCCAAGTGTGCCTTCGTTGTGGAATGACGAAGAAAAATTCAGGAACTAGTACCGAATGCCCATCAATAATTACGGTATAAGGAATTAGAGGAAGAAATGAAGTCACTAATAAACATCAGGCAAACAAATTACAGGAAAAGTGTAAGTTCTGAGGAAAGGCTGATACTATCGTTAAATTCAATATTCACAACGATTTTTTTAGTTTTAAAGTCAGAAGTGGTGTTCACCTCCGAAACAACTACTGTTATGTCCGTGGCAAAATATATCAAATAAAAGATTAGTGGCAGGTACATTTCTTTGCATTCTACAGGATTCTAATAAAGTATTGATAAAAAGGACTGAAAACTGTTATGTACATCAATTTGAATTCATAATTTGAAGGTGCTACAATCAACAGTGGAAATATATTTATTTAGGCCTACAGGTTTCTGGACATTGGTGACTCATACAGATTTAGGATTGCTCACAATACATCAGTGGATTTGTTCCTATTATATGTGATGCCATTCATAGATCACTACAGCCAGAATTCTTCACAGGGTGAAAATTCCAACAAAAGCCTCACAATAGTGGCTCATTGTACTTCAAATATAAGACTAATGCCATTTATGCTTATTTGTTTTAATGATGCTGGATCTTGGGTCATAATTACTGTCTTTTAAAATGATATTTTGAGGTGTTTGTTAGATGGAGGTTAACAGCTTTTTTTTTTTTTTTTTTTTTTTTTTTTTTTTTTTTTTTTTTTCATACCTCTTGGTGAGATCCCACCTACCAAAATAATGGACATATTAAGATATGCTTCCAGTCAAAATTTACATTACCTAATGTAGAAATAGTGTGTCTTCATTACAATCCTGTAAATAATTTTAAAAGAAAGAAAAATGCACATATGTTCTGAATATTGTGAAAATGATAAAAGCAATGGAGTTCCTTACACTGTTTCTCTCCCTCATGATCCTCTGCAAATCTCTTGTTGCCTCTCCTCTTCTTTGTTATTGTGCCATGTTCAGAATAGTATCATATTGCTTTCATGACAAGCATGTTGCTGAATTTCTGTAGGCCTACTGTGTTTTGTGCAAAGAATCCAGGTCCATATCCAAACTTTGCAAGAATGACCACCCTGTCTTAATTTATATCATTGAAGACTACAGCAGCTTCAAAAGCAGCTAATTTTACCAAATGGCTGTGAAGAAAGGTTGTCTATGGACATCTCTTCCAAAGTAAATTCTCTTTAGGGTTCTGTGTATTTACATATGTGTACATTTCTTGAGGAGTTCAGGTGAGGCTAGTGCTCTGTACACTAGCTTAATAACTATAGGAAAAGCTTCTGGAATATTGTTCTAATAAGTAAGTTGGCAGTGTAATAGACTGATAGGCCTACTTGTCACAACTACATGTAAATTACACACAAGATCTTGTTTATTACCCTCATCACTAAGCATAAAGTACTGTCTCCCCAAACTTTGCACTGGCAAGCTGATCTAATTGCTCACTTGGCAATAATAAACCAATTCATATAAATCCTGCACTTCCATCCAAGTTACTGGTAAACTCCTTGGTACAGAGTAACAACTTTTTCTGCAAAAGTCTGGTAGGACTCTCTTTCTTACCTCAATGTTGATTTTGCCTTTCTGTGTATTGTTCATATGTAACTTCTTTACTGATATGAACACTACCAAGCCTATCTATCCATCCTGAAATACTTTCCTTATGAATCAGTTCAAGGAAAATGAAAACTTTGCCTTCAATTTCACCAAAAATGAGAACCAAACACTGCAAAAAATAATAGGTGCTCATAACAAGCACCTTGCCTTCTATTTTTAGAAGTGAAGAGTATGCCTTTCTAACAACTAAATACCATTGCCGTCTACAGTAAAATGTTATTTAGGCCTGTTGCTCAGGTGGTAAATGATTTAATTTTGCTATATCTTACATTGCCTGTCAAAACTGTTTGTAAATACCGATTATATAAATTAATGTTTGACAGAGTAGGGTGTATGGGTCTTGTAAGATCTTGGATTGACTTACAGGGTAATTAATCTACTCAACCTTTTATTACAAGCATGTAACTGTCATATGAATATATTTTTTATAAATATGTACATGTTCTGCCATCATATCCCCTTAATATCACATCACACAAAATACAGTTTTTTATGTTGCAGATTAAAATCTACAAAACTTTGGTAGAAACACCTGTCAAAATAGTTACAAAGGAATTTTTCATCTTTGTCTTTCATTGTTTATATGGATCTACAGCACAAAAAAATAAAATGCCCTCTGTAGGCCAATATGTTATTAATAAATTATAAGTACGGTAACAGACATGAAAGTAGTGATTGCTGGTGCAGACAGGTACCAATGGCAGGAGAGTACTTGGAATGAGGAGATAAAGGCTACCCAATTTACAAAGGTATAAGGTGGCAGGGAGGGATTCTGTCAGGTATAACTGTAGTAAGAATTTTGTCCTATACGAACGACTTGGTCTATTGAAACTGTGCAATCTAATATCTTGCAACTTCAAAAAGGATGCAATGAATATGACATGAAAATTAGTCGTTTCAGGACTAAAGTGATGGCAGTAGGGAAGACACCTAAAATAGAACTGAATGTCAGGTTGAGAATACAAAACTGGAACAGGTAGATAATTTCAAATAGATATTTAGGATGTGTATTCTCCCAGGATAGCAGTATAGTAAGCAACATTGAATACAGATGCAGTAAACCCAATGCAATGAGCTTGCAGGTGTGATCAACAGTATTCTGTAAGAAGGCAGTCAGCTCTTGGACAAAACTACTCATGTCTTTACACTGGTCTGGTTTCAGACCACCTGTGCTGTACAACTGCTTACTACATACACACAGAAAGGACCTACTACATGTATTTCAAAATACTCCTTCCTTGTAAACCATACATGTTCTACCACATAAAATATACAAATTAAGATGTTATAATAATGCTAATAATTAATAAAAATTGGAGTTAAGGTTCTTTCCCATCAGGTGTTAATACACATAACTCACTGAGGATTCCAATAAATATTGATAGATAAGTATAACAAAAACTGATTCAATTTAAAAAGTAGAACATTTCTCAAGAACATAAATTTTATTAGATTCTTTCTTGGTCTAACAGTGTTTACAACAGTTCCTGAATTTTAACTTTGAAAACCCTTCGACCTAGTACACTCATTCTTTCCATGTCATCATGAAGACACTAAAAATAACATTGATTATGATTACCTATATTTTCTTTTCAATTTTCAGTATCTTTTCTAAATATTCACTTAACACATCACTGTCACATTTCTGTTTCTTTTATTTTTAACTGCTAGCAGAGCTGTTTGTAGAAGCAGAAGCCACTGGACTAGAAGTTGAAGTCCCTTCAGTAATTTCTGAACTGTAGGAGTTAGACCCCTCCAACACAAATTATTTCTGCTTCCTCCTCCTCTATTTCAGCTTGGTGAAAAAGCTCTCATACACCAGGTGCCACTTCCATAGATGTGTTTGTTATAGAACTGACAAAAATGAACAACATATTAATGCAATTCTTCTAAATTGGAGCTACATTTTAGTCTGGACACAAGACTTCTGTTTAAGAAATTGTTACTTTCAATAATTATTTTAGTAAGATGATTGTTAGGTTAGATTATATTACATTACTTTCAGTTATATCTGATAAATTGATGAACAGATGGGTGGAAATTATGGCCTACAGACTGAATCTTCCCCTCACTCTTTCACAACTAGAACACTGGTCTGTAGTGTAGGCCTACTTTTAAAAATAAATATTACTGAACTGTACCTTCTTCCAGCAATGAAGAGTTCCAGAAAGTTGAGGGCATTGAAGTAGACCCATTTTATGTTTTCTGTACAGCAGAACCTGGGAGGAGAGGGAGGATGTTATCTCTCCATGTTCAATATCCAGCCCTCAGAATTTGCCATGTTTTGGTACAACTTTTTCCTGAAACAATGAATCAGAATATTGTGACAAAGAAAATATACATGTAGTAGGCCTACTTATGGCATAGGCCTACACTTATTTGTCATTAAAGCGAACAGTGGTATTCATTTCATTAGGTACGAGATTGAGGTTAGGAAAGCACTGCTTATGTTTTCCAAACATTTCTTCAATTAAGTTACAAGAATGATAATTACTACTTCTCCTAGTGTAACTTTTTTTTACCAATCTATTCCGTATAATATATCTTATCAATAAATAACCTAAGATAACACTATTCATAAGATAATCGTAATCAATCTAATAATTACTTACCAGTTTTTGTCCCAATTCTCGACGCTATAGTATGCCATACAAATTTCACGGTCTCCCTATTACTATATCCAGGGAGTCTAGGATTATACACCACTTTGTTTTCATACACTAAGCAAATTAATGTTTCGATTTCATCAACAGATGACTATGTTGCGTCCGCCATCATCGAACGACTGCGACTGAAAAACGGACACGTTTGTTTTCACCATCGCCCTCTACTATGACTGCGCTAATACGCCTTCTCATTCGCCCAGTCACACATGTAAACGAGCGAACACGGCGTAGTTACCAGTTCAGGCGCTCGGAGCGCTGAGAAGCTGGCATTAGTCTGCTTGACGAGACACGCTCGGTGATCATTGCTGAGAGCGCTGGTGTAATTTTAGCCTGTGTTTACCTTATTTGAATTGGTTTTCTTTTTTTTTTTTTTTTTTGTCGTGAACCGTCTTAATGTGTATGTACATACTATTGATAACTGCTGTGTGCCTTAATGTAACATGAAAAGCAGATCAAGAAGTGGGATTTCGTTTCATGAATTTCCTCTCACCGAGCAACAACGTCATAAATGGCTAAGTTTTATTTCAAGAAAGGATTTCTCCGAATTTCAGTTCGAGGTCATTGAAACGATATGTTTGCCACACCGAATAAATCCACACTTTAACACTACGTAGGAAATATAAACTGCGAGACTGGAATAACACTTAGCAAAAGGAGCGCCTCATAGCAGAAAGTCAGTGCCTAAATGAAGCAGAGAGATTGTGATTGTTGGTAGTCCATCGAACAGCAGATGATATATGACAAGAAACTCGACACCTTCTTTCAACAGAGACACACTTCATTTCATGTTGAGCGAATAAAAACTACTCAAGATGATTGTCATGGAAGCGAAAGTAGAAATCGAATTACCCTAGTCAATAACATTTTCTGTTTTATAGTTTCTTCTGCGACTATAGAGCAGCGTTTTTTTTTTTTTTTTTTTTCCCTCCTTAAGAGGCTTTTCGGTACAGAGCTACATACTTTAACACTCAAAACAATAAAGGAAGACGAAACTTGCTGTTTTTTTGTGTTGCGCATTGTGAGTGACAATCATAAAGACTAATGTTAGCAGGATAAGAAGAATGTCTTCTTCAAAACCCATTAAACTGAAGATCTGTCATCCTATTTGTTACGGAGTTTTCCGTGGTAGGTAGAGGTGAAAGAAGGTGCGGGTGTGAATAGGTCTCCAGCTACGAAAGCAAAATTAATTTAAAATTTAACAAGGTTATATTTTCTTTTCAAAAACAAAGAAATAACAAGCATGGCAGGTACAAAGTAGCAAATCAAAAAGGGTAGTTACAATATTTACAGGAATTGGGCTTCGCGCCCTGATTTTACACTGCTTGGGCAATCAACTCAGTTTTACCCCAAACACGAGTTTTAACAGAGGGGCAGAAAACCCCATTCATACCTAGGAGCCCTTGCTCCAAATTACACAGAAAAGCCTCCACGAGGCATACAACACTCAATTTTCAAAAGAGCCACTCGCTCTCAAAATTTAAGCCTCTCCCAGGCCACACCAAACTCCACCTTCAAGTTGTCCTCACTGGACATAGACACAGGGGTAAAATACCCAACCTACTGAGGTCTATTAAATAAAAATGGGCAATTACATGACCTCTAAAATAACAATTTGAGAGGAGGCGATCTTGCACTCCTAATACACTTGTTTTTAAAAACCTAATGTGGCTCTAGGCCACTAATGCAAGGGCTAATCCCATACTACCGAGGTGACTTTAGAAAAGAGCAATTTGTTTTACATTAACGAAGAATAGGTTGAGAAAATAAGTTCACCTCAAGACAATGTGAGTGGGAGCTCGAGAGGGTTAGCACTCTCTATCCCAATATGCAGCTTAAAAGAGAATAGAAGAAAAGATCGTTACATTTTAGGAAAAGGTTACATGGAGGAACGCTTCGCACCCGCCCCGAGAGTTAAACTGCTGAGCTAGCAAAGAAAGAATTTATTAATCGGCCATTACCTTATTGATGACCGCTGCCGAGGAAAGAGGCGCTTCCCGCCTCCTGCTATGTACTTTATACACTGAAAGATGGAACAGAAGTGGCCCGGAGACCCTAAAATCAGCAGTTTAAATACTCTCGCAGAAGGTTCTAGGCGTTAGGGGAATGAAAACACCCTCCCGCGATGATTTTATTGGTAGATCAATAAACCCCCTACACAATACTAAGAAGAAACACATAATTGGTGGAAAATTAATTCAAGAAATTCGGGATAGGCTAGATTTAAAACAAGGGGAAAGAAGGGGTAAATATTGCCAACTTAACCAAAGACTGAAAAATTTTTAGCAAAGAACAAACATTTGAAATAAAAATTTCTCCAACAAAATAGTTCTTTGACTCCGCACTAGGTTGCACTATTGTTGATCTTCAGTAGTGTCCTCTAGAAGAGAAAGTTCACACTTCTTACTTCAAGCGAAACAAAACCACATCAAAAATGACACAGTTCAAAAACTCAAAATTTTCCACGTGGTGACATCTTCTGAGAAAGTAGAGAATTAATAGCGTACATAAAGTTCAGACTTCCTCCAGCAGAGGAGTTTCAACTGGCGCACATTTTAAATTAGCGGAGTGGAGGTGTACCGCCCGGTACAGACCTCCCCCCCCAAAAGTTCCTCCCGGGGTGACACATGAAATTGTTTGAAAACAAGGTCCAAGTTTTGATGTAGATATGGAGATTAATTGCCAAAAAAATTTATAAGATTTTCTTAATTTGGTTTGATTTAGTTTCAAAATTTTGTTGTTGCAGATGAAGAATAGTTTTTAAGTTTGTAGAAGTAGAATTCTGAGGATAAACTTTTAATACCTAAAAGTGATGAAAAATTTTGCAATGTCCACCAAATATTGCTGTTGAATTCCCGAGTGTAGTCATTGCTTATCGTAACTGTCCATGTAGTTGAGGTTGATGAAGTTGGATGGCCAGACCGGCCGTTGCAGCTTGCGTCCAAAGGAGGCCGCTCGGACCCCTCAAGTACCCTGAGATACCGCTCGCCCGCACTATGAGGGGAGCAGAGGTGTTGAAACACGCCGCACCCGCGCTGAACATATACAGGCTGCGGGCAAGTAGCAGGTCGTGCGCCGCACATCAGCCTTGGCCGGGAGGAAAGCTCCGGCTCGCCGTGCACATGTCGTCCTCGCTGGGGCCGAGGGGGCCCTTCCTCAAACCCAGTTGCGGCACGGCGCCGCGCGGCTGCGGGGGCACTGAAACATTAAAGCTAGGCGGCAGAATTGTGTTGGACCATCATGTTTCTTTTGAGGGCACAGGCATGTAGAGAAATTGAGGGGCCAGCGGCGTGCAGATATCCATGGCATTTCATCTAAGCCAGCCACTGTGTGTAGTGGAGCAGGAGACGGGAGCGTGGTAATGGCCGTGGCAAGGACAGGATGGCAGTTTAACAAATCGGGGGAGGTTTCACAGAAATGCTTACATATAAAATAAAATAGAAGGAGCAGAATGCCTTAAGAGTGGAACTCAAAAAAAAAAAATATAACCTTCATATTCCTATCAAATTATATGAAGCAAGTTGACACAAAATTTACACCGGTTTCACCTGGGACAGGTGAACCCTAAATATCCTCTCGGTGGCTGGATTGCTTACTAACAATGTAACCGGCGTAAGAAAATCAAGAATGATGCATGGCCCATGAAATCTGGAGGCAAGCTTGCCCGCGGGAACAAAATTCTTGACCATCACCTGGTCACCTACCTTCAAAGTGGTGGGTTTCCGTCCACGATCATACTTTTCCCTAACCTTTTCATGAGATACCTTAAGATTGGCTTTAGCCTTCTTCCAAAGATCTTTAATATTATCCGGATCTATTGTCTCGGGTAGAATGTCACTCAGAGACCAAAGGTTAGAGAGCGGCGTGTTGGGAACAAACTTGAACATCAAGGAAGCTGGAGTGAACTTATGAGATTCATGAACCGCCGAATTCAAGGCAAAAGCTAACCAATGCAGGGACGTGTCCCACCTGGAATGATCTTCATGATGATAGGCAATAAGTGCGGACCTGAGATTACGATTAACCCGTTCAGCCAGAGATGGTTGAGGGTAATAAGCAGAAGTAGTTACATGAGAGATGGATAAGTCAAAACAGAATTTACGAAATAAGTTAGATGTAAGAGCCTTAGCATTATCAGATACAATATATTGGCACGGACCAAAAGAAGCAAAAATAGAATTTAAGCAAGTAATGGTAGACTGAGCGGTAGCCAGCTTAGTCGGACATAACCAAGAAAATCTGGTAAAACCATCTACACACACAAGGATGAACTTGTTGGCATTACCCTTTGACTGGGGGAATGGTCCTACATAATCAATATACAGGCGTTCCATGGGGCGCGACGCTTGCTGAGAAGACAAGAGGCCTACCTTGGTGGACATGGTCGGTTTACTAAGCAAACAGGATTTACAAGCCTTTACTAGTTCACGGATTTCACCGTCCATACCTTTCCAGATGAACATTTCACGAATCTTTTCACGAGTTTTAAAGATACCAAGATGCCCTCCTAATGGGGTCTCATGATAATACTTGAAGATCATAGGTACAAGAACCGCTGGAACAACAACTTTCATCATCTTATCATGCCTCGAAGGGCAACATAGAACACCATTCCTCAGAACATAAGGGACAACATGTTCCCCAGAAGAAAGGGTTTCCATTATCGGAGCCAGCGTCGGATCTTCACGTTGGTATTTCTCGATATCCCTAAAGAGCATGGGAGCATCTGTTAGGATGGCATTAACCTTAGATAGTATGGACTCGGAAGGTGATGAACTGTCGACCGGTTCGTGGGTCTCGATGTCGTTAGAAAACATACGGCTGAGTCCATCAGCAACAACATTTTCGGTACCTCTGATATGTCTAACATCAAACTGGAAGGCAGAAATACGGATGGCCCAGCGGGCTATACGACCAGTACGACGCGGCCTACCTAAGACCCAGCTTAAGGCTTGATTATCTGTCTCCAGGTCGAATTTGACATGTTCCAGATAGAGACGGAACTTCTCTAAGGCGAATAAGACTGCCAAACCTTCGAGCTCATAGATGGAATACTTGGCTTCTTGAGCCGACAATGTCCTAGACGCATAGGCGATGGGGCGCCTCCCTAGTTCAGTCTCTTGAAGAAGGACTGCAGCTACCGCTGACGACGATGCGTCGGTTTGGACAATGAATTTCTTCGAGAAATCAGGCATAGCAAGTACAGGGGCATTACAAAGAGCTAATTTAAGGTCTTCAAAAGCGGCTTGTTGAGAAGGTCCCCACTCGAATTTGATGCCTTTCCTACGAAGAAGGTTTAAGGGCGCCGCTCTATTAGTGAAGTTAGGAATAAACTTCCTGAAGAAATTCACCATACCAATGAACCTGGCGATACCTTTAATGTCCTTGGGAGGTTTAAAATCACGGATGGCCTGTGTTCTAGAATGATCGACTGCTACACCATCCGGTGACACAATATTCCCTAGGAAAGACATAGAGGGCTTAGCAAAGGCAACCTTGGACAACTTAACAGTTAACCCAGCCTTACGAAGGCGATCGAGAGCTTCTCGCAGATGATCTAGATGTTCTTCAAAAGTCTCTGAAAATACGACGACATCGTCCAAGTAGTGATATAAGTACTCAAATTTGATGTCGGAGAAGACCCTATCTAGTAGCCTAGTGAGTACAGCTGCTCCCGTGGGGAGCCCGAAAGGCACGCGGTTGTATTCGTATAAATTCCAGTCCGTGGCAAACGCTGTAAGATGTTTAGACTCTTCGGCAAGGGGAATTTGATTATAGGCCTGATTCAAGTCCAAGATAGTAAAGAACTTGGCCTTACGAAACCATGAAAAACAAGAATGAAGGTCGGGAAGGGGCACAGATTGTAATACCACCTTCCGATTGAGAGCCCTGTAATCAATGACAGGCCTGAAGCCTCCTTGGGGTTTCGGGACTAAAAAAATAGGCGAAGAATACGCTGACTTAGAGGGCCTAATAATACCGTCCTTCAACATCTGATCGATGATTTCTTTTAGAGCCTTCATTTTAGGTGGAGATAGCCTATAAGGTGGAAAATGGACAGGAATCGAATCGGTGACCTCAATTTTGTATTCAATAAGGTCAGTAACACCAAGAGTATCAGAGAACACCTCGGGAAACGACTGACACAATTTGCGAATACTATCAGCCTGCTCCTCAGGTAGATGTCTAAGGTCTAACAACATCTCATCCTGGATAGGCGACATAGAAGAACATGATGCAGAATTACACTTTAATAGAGGGATATTACAATTAGAGGCAAATTTGAAAGTGCAAGACCTACTCTGAAGATCGAGCACAAGACCAGTGTGAGAAATAAAGTCCGCTCCCAATATAATGGGGCAAGACAAATGCTTGGCCACAAACAATTTAACTTTCCATGTGAATTGAAAAATACGAATTTTGACATATAAGGAACCGAGAATTTCTAATGGAGAGGAATTAGCCGAAACGTATTGGATCGCCGACAAACAATAGTTAGGAAGCTTACAAACAGATTTCAATTTTGAATACCAATCAGCCGAAATAATAGAACAAACACTACCTGAATCTAAGAGAGCTGTTATAGGCTCGTTATTTAACTCAATTTTGAGAAAGGGGACCGGTGCGGGGGAATCCGCCGCAATCCTAAGACACTCTTTGGGACCTTCAAGAGAGGAATTTGAAAATTGCTCGTTCCCTGAATTTACAACCTGTTTACCCGGGGCTGAGTCTCGGAAAGATGGATTAGTCGACTCAGCCGAAGCCACTAGTCACTTTTTATTATTGGCATAGGTGGAATTTGCACCAGAAGTTGAGCAGGAGGGGGTGCTATTCGAATTGGGACAATTCTTGGCGATATGTGAGAAAGCCCCACATTTAAAACAGCCTTGTGATTACCCGGCTCCATTCCTTGTCCCACTTGACTTGATCAGTGGACACTTGTTGCGCAGATGGTCAGGCGACCCGCAAGCATAACATTTACGGGGATTGACTGGTCGGCGAGGTGGAGGCCGAGTATTACTAAAGGAAGGCGGGGGTTCTTTCGCGACACGCAAAGAATCGGCGTATCTAACTCCTTCCGCTGAGACGGCCAATGCTTCAAGTTCAGAGAAAGTTTGCGGGCACGCCGCGAAACACAAATATGACCTGTAGGGTGGTGAAATCCCTTCCACAATAGCTTGTACAATCTGATCCTCAGGGAAATGAAGAGCAAACACCCTAGTATAAAACTTAATGTCCTGTATGAAATCGGCCAAGTTTTCATCCAAGCGTTGTACACGGTAATAGTACTTCTGAATAAGGGAGGACCTGGCCCTAGCCGGGATGAAGTTAGCTAGCAAATGGGCATGGAAATCCTCAATAGATGATTGCTCGGCAATGGCTCTTACGATTTTATCTGAGAGAATACCAATAGCATACGGATAGATAATTTGCAAAATTTGACATGGAGAAAGAGAAAACACAAGGGCATGATCCTGAAATTCAACTAGAAATCTTAAAAAAGAAATTACATCACTGGTGGTATTAACGGAAAACTTAGAGATACCTCTGAGCAACATTGCCAATGGATGAGGCAAGCTGCTAAACCCGGGTGACATAGTAGGTAAAGGTTTCAATGGCAAGGAAGTTAATTCAGAACGGATGTTACTCAATGATGCACGACGTTCAGATTCGTTGTCCAATGGGGCAGGGATAGTTTGAGCAGCAACGGTTATCCTATTAACTTCTCCCTTGGGAGGCGCTTCCTCACTACCTGCATTCACTGTGGTGGGTAGATCGCTTTTGGGAGGAACCTCCCCTGTTAACAATTGAGTGACCTTGCTAGATAATTCAGACATATTTTCAAGCAGCGTACTAGCTTCCTTCTTCTGAACGTCATTCAACTTTAGAGACAACAGATCGTTAACCCTATTCGAAAAATGATATAGCCTAGCTTGCACACGCTTAATTTGATTAGGAGAAGGATCATTTTCATCAAAAAAACTAACTACAGAAGCTAGCCCAGTAATATTCTCCGTGATCGTGGAAAGAGAGTCGTCAATTTCTTTTTCTCCCAAATTGGGGATGGAAATGGGCAAATCTAGGGACTCTCTAAGCTTGTTTGTGTCTACTGCAACCGTGCCTCCAGATTGTACATTTCTAATAGTCAATTCATAGATCAACTCCTCCTTGCGCAAATAGTTAAGATGGAGAACATCGCGAGGGCCGGGCATGGTGACAGAACAATTTTGAAAAACTCAAAAAATTCCAGCAACTGGGAAAATAGTTAGAGTTCGGAACAAACAATGTTTAGCCGTCCAAAGGGGCTAAATTGAGACCCATTCAACCACGCTCTGCTACCACTTGTTACGGAGTTTTCCGTGGTAGGTAGAGGTGAAAGAAGGTGCGGGTGTGAATAGGTCTCCAGCTACGAAAGCAAAATTAATTTAAAATTTAACAAGGGTATATTTTCTTTTCAAAAACAAAGAAATAACAAGCATGGTAGGTACAAAGTAGCAAATCAAAAAGGGTAGTTACAATATTTACAGGAATTGGGCTTCGCGCCCTGATTTTACACTGCTTGGGCAATCAACTCAGTTTTACCCCAAACACGAGTTTTAACAGAGGGGCAGAAAACCCCATTCATACCTAGGAGCCCTTGCTCCAAATTACACAGAAAAGCCTCCACGAGGCATACAACACTCAATTTTCAAAAGAGCCACTCGCTCTCAAACTTTAAGCCTCTCCCAGGCCACACCAAACTCCACCTTCAAGTTGTCCTCACTGGACATAGACACAGGGGTAAAATACCCAACCTACTGAGGTCTATTAAATAAAAATGGGCAATTACATGACCTCTAAAATAACAATTTGAGAGGAGGCGATCTTGCACTCCTAATACACTTGTTTTTAAAAACCTAATCTGGCTCTAGGCCACTAATGCAAGGGCTAATCCCATACTACCGAGGTGACTTTAGAAAAGAGCAATTTGTTTTACATTAACGAAGAATAGGTTGAGAAAATAAGTTCACCTCAAGACAATGTGAGTGGGAGCTCGAGAGGGTTAGCACTCTCTATCCCAATATGCAGCTTAAAAGAGAATAGAAGAAAAGATCGTTACATTTTAGGAAAAGGTTACATGGAGGAACGCTTCGCACCCGCCCCGAGAGTTAAACTGCTGAGCTAGCAAAGAAAGAATTTATTAATCGGCCATTACCTTATTGATGACCGCTGCCGAGGAAAGAGGCGCTTCCCGCCTCCTGCTATGTACTTTATACACTGAAAGATGGAACAGAAGTGGCCCGGAGACCCTAAAATCAGCAGTTTAAATACTCTCGCAGAAGGTTCTAGGCGTTAGGGGAATGAAAACACCCTCCCGCGATGATTTTATTGGTAGATCAATAAACCCCCTACACAATACTAAGAAGAAACACATAATTGGTGGAAAATTAATTCAAGAAATTCGGGATAGGCTAGATTTAAAACAAGGGGAAAGAAGGGGTAAATATTGCCAACTTAACCAAAGACTGAAAAAATTTTAGCAAAGAACAAACATTTGAAATAAAAATTTCTCCAACAAAATAGTTCTTTGACTCCGCACTAGGTTGCACTATTGTTGATCTTCAGTAGTGTCCTCTAGAAGAGAAAGTTCACACTTCTTACTTCAAGCGAAACAAAACCACATCAAAAATGACACAGTTCAAAAACTCAAAATTTTCCACGTGGTGACATCTTCTGAGAAAGTAGAGAATTAATAGCGTAGATAAAGTTCAGACTTCCTCCAGCAGAGGAGTTTCAACTGGCGCACATTTTAAATTAGCGGAGTGGAGGTGTACCGCCCGGTACACTATTGATAGTGAAATGCCTCTTCTTGCTTTCGACGAATGGCATATTCTGAAAAGTAATAAATTATTTACTCAAAAATCTATGTTTGATGGTTCCGAAGGTGTAAATGGTGATTTTATCAAGAAACTGTATCAGATGCAATCAAATAGAACTGTGAAACAGGTTCATTTTTCTTGCATGCAAAAACATCAAGCCGTCTAAGTTTTAGAAAATGAATGTGCGGCGCGCGAAAGATATTTTCGCGACCGAAGTAATAACAGCCCTGGAATATTTAAAAGACCATTCGTATACAGATATGCACGAGTTTTTAATGCAGGTACCACTGTCAAATATAATTGTTATCGATAAAAAAATTGATTCGACATACGTGTCAGTAGCACAAATGTAGCTACATTGCAGCCCGACAAGATGCTTGATTCTTTTGACAAGACCAAGGTGTTCAGAGTGCTAATGGACTTGATTTATAAAAGAGATTAAAACAGCAGGCTACAGTACCCATTTGATTTGCCACTGTGGATTTTGAAAGTTATTCATGATTTTGTATTGAAAGCACAACCATTTGTGCATGAAAATCCTGTTGCGTCTATGAGTGTCTATTTAGTGCCTGTGTTGCGTGATTTTCCTCTCATTTGTCCTGAAATCGGACATTCATAGTTACTGAGTGAAGTTATTTGCGAGTGTACCGTTCCTTTATTCTTAAATAATATAGCCACATAAATAACATAGATCTTTGAAAGATTTGAATGCGAGAACGTGAAACACTTAAACACAAAAATGTGTGAAATTATTTTTCTTCAGTATTTACTACCTACCGTTAACATTATTTTGTGCGGTTTTTCCACTGCAGAGGGTTACGTTCTTCACTGAATGTCTTTATTATGGTGTAAGGTGTGATTCAAATAAGTTGATTGAGTGATTTACTATATATTTGAACAGAAATATACAAAACACTTAACGTGCGCTGTAATGAACAATCCTGTTTCAATGCCAGTGAAGCAGCGCTCGATGGTAAAAATGGGAACTAGGCCCATATCGCTCATATTGCTGTATTGGGAAGGCGTATTAGCGCAGTCATAGTAGAGGGCGATGGTTTTCACAAACCAGTCGATCTTCATCGCTCGTAGTTGATCGCTGACGATCGATGCTGTGTGACTGGTGCCACTGCCCTCTGTAGGTTTGTTTTCTTAGTCGGTTGATCGCAGTCGTTCGATCGAGCCTGTGTGACAGCCCCCTATCGACGTGGGACCTTCCGGCTTGTGTCAATGTTTACTCGAGCAACAGATAAGAAAGTTTTTGGTTAATTGGATTATAGGACCTCTCTACCTTATGTACTAAATTTGGTCGTCACATAGGATGCCAGGAATACATTCTCGCTGTCTCTCAATAATAGACATACTGTATAACTTGGAAAAAGGGTCCCAAATTCTGCAAACCAACATTCATAAAAGGCACTATCATGCAAGTTAACATTATAAATGTGCCTAAGTCACAAGAAAAGTCACATTCTGCAATATTAAACATCCAAATATTCGCTATTAAATCCAAAATCTTCAAAATATGCAATAGGCGTGAATTTTCTCCTAAAAATGCCAAAACATGTAAACATGCAGGGAAAAAGAAGTTATTTTGAATCGTTCAGCCATGAAATGAATATTTGGAAAATTTGAGAAGTATAACCAGCTTATTTAAACACATACATCTGCATGGAAATCCGGGCTCTAGTTATAATTATTCCTGCAACGCTGTCTTTGTCTGGTATGCATATGTTTTAGTTATCACATGATCTGTTTAATTTTTATTTGGCTGAAGATGGCCACTAAGTGGCTGAAACTAGTCCCAAGACTGATGTATTATTATTTACTTGATATATTGTACTGAAAAGGTCTTGTCAATTTATTTCATATAATTGCACTTCAGTACGGAACAAAAATGAAATTTACAGCTCATAAATAGCCTTCTTGAAACAGTTTTATGTGCATAAATGGCTTTATTCGACAACTACTTTCCCCTTTGCCTGCTTTCAGGCCACATGATCAGCCATAACTAATTGTAAACACTCCACTCCACACTCACTTTGAACTGAGTCACTAATGTTTTTCAACTGACACAAACGCTTCCCAAACATGTGGATGACAGTGGAGCCCTCTGTTATGTAACCATTACATATTATTGCCATAATAGTCCAATCTCCATCCCAAAATTCATTCGTACAGTGCAGTAAGGAACATCTAAAGATGTGACCAAATTTCTATTTTGAGCAGTGTAGTTGTCAAATTAGTAATAGAATTGAATGGAAGAGCAGTTTTATACCATGAACTTGAAACACACTTTGGTTTCCTCGACTACTTAAAAACTATACCTTCGGAAGACATATACAGCATCTGAACTATTGTTGTTGTTTGAGTCATCAGTCCATAGATGGGTTTGATGCAGCTATCCATGCCACCCTATCCTGTGCTAACATTTTCATTTCTACGTAACTATTGCATCCTACATCTGCTCTAATTTGCTTGTCATATTCATACCTTGGTCTACCCCTACCGTTCTTACCACCTACACTTCCTTCAAACACCAACTGGACAAGTCCGGGTGTCTTAAGATGTGTCCTATCATTCTCTCTCTTCTTCTCGTCAAATTTAGCCAAATCGATCTTCTCTCACCAATTCAATTCAGTATCTCTTCATTTGTGATTCGATCTATCCATCTCACCTTCAGCATTCTTCTGTAACACCACATTTCAAAAGCTTCTATTCTCTTTCTTTCTGAGCTAGTTATCGTCCATGTTTCACTTCCATACAATGCCACGCTCCACACGAAGGTCTTCAAAAACATCTTTCTGATTCCTATATCAATGTTTGAAGTGAGTAAATTTCTTTTCTTAAGAAAGCTCTTCCTTGCTTGTGCTAGTCTGCATTTTATGTCCTCCTTACTTCTGCCATCGTTAGTTATTTTACTACCCAAGTAACAATATTCATCTACTTCCTTTAAGACTTCATTTCCTAATCTAATATTTCCTACATCACCTGCCTTCGTTCGACTGCACTCCATTACTTTTGTTTTGGACTTAATTATTTTCATCTTGTACTCCTTACCCAAGACTTCGTCCATACCATTCAGCAACTTCTCGAGATCTTCTGCAGTCTCAGATAAATCAACAATATCATCGGCAAATCTCAAGGTTTTGATTTCCTCTCCTTGGACTGTGATTCCCTTTCCAAATTTCTCTTTTATTTCCATTACTGCCTGTTCTATGTAAACATTGAAAAGGAGAGGGGACAAACTGCAGCCTTGCCTCACTCCTTTCTGGATTGCTGCTGCTTTTTCAAAGCCCTCGATTCTTATTACTGCAGGCTGATTTTTATACAGATTGTAGATAATTCTTCGTTCTCGGTATCTGATCCCTATCATCTTCAGAATCATAAATAGCTTGGTCCAATCAACATTATCGAATGCCTTTTCTAGATCTACGAATGCCATGTACGTGGGCTTGTCCTTCTTGATTCGATCCTCTAAGATCAGACGTAAATTCAGGATTGCTTCACGTGTTCCTACATTTCTTCTGAAGCCAAATTGATCTTCTCCCAACTCAGCTTCAACTTGTTTTTCCATTCTTCTGTAAATAATACATGTTAAAATTTTGCAGGCATGAGATACTAAACTAATGGTGCGGTAGTTTTCACACCTGTCAGCACCGGCTTTCTTGGGAATAGGTATAACAACATTCTTCCAAAAATCGGATGGGACTTCTCCTGTCTCATACATCTTGCACACTAAATGAAATAACCTTGCCATGCTGGTTTCTCCTAAGGCAGTCAGTAATTCAGAGGGAATGTCATCAATTCCAGGTGCCTTGTTCCTATTTAGGTCACTCACAGCTCTGTCAAACTCTGACCTCAAAATTGGGTCTCCCATTTCATCAGCATCAACAGCCTCTTCATGTTCCAGAACCAAATTATCTAAATCTTTACCTTGACACAACTGTTGGATATGCTCCTGCCATCTTTCTGCTTTGTCTTCTTTCCCTAGAAGTGGCTTTCCATCTGAGCTCTTAATATTCATACAACTAGATTTCCTTTCTCCAAAGGTTTCCTTGATTTTCCTGTATGCAGCAACTACCTTTCCCAGGACCATACAGCCTTCGATATTCTTGCACTTCTCCTTCAGCCATTCTTCCTTAGCTACCTTGCACTTTCTATCCACTTCATTCTTTAATCGCCTGTATTCTTTTCTGCTCTCTTCATTTCTAGCATTCTTGTATTTTCGTCGTTCATCAATCAGGTCTAGTATCTCCTGAGTTATCCACTGATTCTTAGTTGATCTTTTCTTCCTTCCTAACATTGCTTCAGCAGCCCTACTGACTTCATTTTTCATGACTTTCCACTCTTCCTCTATAGTGTTTCCTTCAGCCTTTTCATTTAGTCCTTGTGCAACATGTTCCTTGAAACAATCCCTCACACTCTTTTCTTTCAACTTGTCTAGATCCCATCTTTTTTGCATTCTTTCCTTTCTTCAATTTCTTCAACTTCTTCAACTTCAGATGGCATTTCATGACTAACAAGTTGTGGTCAGAGTCCACGTCTGCTCCTGGGAAAGCTTTGCAATCCAACACCTGGTTTCTGAATCTCTGCCTAATCATAATGAAGTCTATTTGATACCTTCCATTGTCTCCAGGTCTCGTCCACGTATACAGCCGTCGTTTGTGGTGTTTGAACGAAGTATTGGCAAGGACTAAATTATGAACAGTGCAGAATTCAACCAGCCGACTTCCTCTTTCGTTCCTTTGGCCCAATCGAAATTCTCCTACTGTACTACCTTCTCTTCATTGGCCTACCACTGCATTCCAGTCTCCCATCACAATTAGATTCTCGTCACCTTTTACATATTGTATTAAATCTTCTATCTCCTCATATATTCCTTTGATTTCTTCATCATCCGCTGAACTAGTAGGCATATAGACTTGCACTATTGTGGTGGGCATTGGTTTGGTGTCTATTTTGACGACAATAATTCTTTCACTATGCTGGTCGTAGTAGTTTACCCGCTGCCCTATTTTCTTATTCATTATTAAACCAACCCTTGCATTTCCCCTGTGTTTTGTGTTGATAATTCGGTAGTCGCCTGACCAAAAATCTTGTTCTTCCTGCCAAATATACTTCACTTATACCAGCTACATCTAACTTTAGTCTATCCATCTCCCTTTTCAGATTCTCTAACCTACTACAACGATTCAAACTTCTAACATTCCACGCTCCGACTCGCAGAATGTCAGTATCCATCTTCCTGATGATCTCTCCCTCTCGTGTAGCCCCCACCCGGAGATCTGAATGGGGGACTAGTTTACCTCCGGAATATTTTACCCGGGAGGAAGCCATCATCAGTACATCATTCATACAGAGAGAGCTGCATGTCCTCAGGAGGTAGTTACGGCTGTAGTTTCCCGTTGCTTTCAGCCGTGTAGCAGTATCAACACGGCTAAGCCATGTTGAGTATTATTACAAGGCCGTATCAGTCAATCGTCTAGACTGCCGCCCCTGCAACTACCGAAAGGCTGCTACCCCCCTTTCGATGAACCATTCATTAGTCTGGTCTCTCAACAGATACCCATCTGATATGGTTGCACCTGCGGCTTGGCTATCTGCATCATTGGGACACGCAAGCCTCCCCACCGCGGCAAGGTCACATGGTTCGCAGAGGAGGTCTGAACTATTATCTGGATATTTTTCCACAATATTTTCAGTATGCTTTCTAATGTCTTCCAAAGGTATAGTTAAATCAGCAAGACTGAGTTAGGCTGAAGAAGAATGATGTTACTTTATTATTTTTGCTGCTGCCTCATTTTTTTATTAGCTAGAATAATTTTGTAGGTTCCATGTTCTTCATCTTCTTCTCTTTCAGGTAGTCTATACATTTATTTACTCAAAGTTGGTTTCAGCAGACTGAAGAGCCTAAATTAACTGAGTCGAACTAAAAAGATGGCTTCAAATATTACAAAAAATACTGTATGGAGGTAGTAAATGAGTTGCAGGATTGTGGGCGACTGCAGGGGGACCTAAACAATATTGTGAGATGGACAATGGACAAAGTAAATGAAATAGCGTATGGCTTTTAGTGCCGGAAGTGTTGAGGATGAAATGATGATGAAGACGACACATGCACGCAGCCCCTGTGCCAGCGGAATTAACCAATTATGGTTAAAATTCCTGACCCTTCCACGAATCAAACCTGGGACTCCTGGGACCAAAGGCCAGCACGCTAGCCATTTTGCCATTGAGCTGGACCACGGACAAAGTTATGATTGTGAACAGGATTAAAAGTCAGGTTGTAATTTGCATTAGGGGGAAAGTCCTCTCAGTTTTAATTACTGTGTTGATGGGGTTGTTATACCTTATGGGGATCACTGTAAGTTCCTACGTATTAATATAAGGAATGATCTTCATTGCGGTAATCATATTAACAAGGTTGTTAGGAAAGGATACAGACCTCTTCACATGGTTATGAGGGTATTTAGGGGTTGTAGTAAGGATGTAAAGGAGGAGGGTGTATAAGTCTCTGGTAAGAACCCAATTAGAGTGTGGTTTCATTGTATGAGACCCACACCAGTTCTACTGGATTTGAGAACTTGAAAAGATCCAAAGGCGAGAGGCATGATTTGTTCTGGGTGATTTCCAACAAAGGAGTAGTGTTATAAGAATGTTGCATATATTGGGCTCGGAAAACTTAGCTGTAAGGAGACGAGGTGCTTGAGTAAGTGGTATGTTCCGAGTTGTCAGTGGAGTGATGGCGTGGAATGATATTATTCTAATAACTTGAGCAGAGCTTTTAAACTTAGGAAAGATTATAAATATGAGGATAAAGTTGGAATTCAAGAGGACAATTGAGGGCAAATGATATTTTATAGGAAGAGGACTAAGGGATTGGAATAATGTTAGTTAAACAATTGCTTGATGATGATACTTGTTTAATAGGGCCTAACATCTAGGTCATCAGCCCATGTAAACAATTGATAAGAAATCTGCCACCTGGGTGATAATCATTTAATGTTGGGTTTGATTATTGACAGTGGTGTAGATTTGATGAATATACTGAAATTAATGAACATTTAAAAAAAAAAAAAAAAAAATCAGAATTAATCAGCATAGTACAGTGCAAGCCTCAGTCGAGTTGCAGGTTATTCTCTATGCTGTGTCAGGCCGAGAGGACGATTCAATAGCTGCCTGACTGATAGAGCTTACCCAGTGATGTTATGGTCTCAGCTAGTCTGCAAAAAGTGTGCATTTCATGGCTTCTGAATTTAGTTTTGAGCAAGTTATTTTCGTGTGCTGTAGAATTTTAAATGCAGTTCACATGGACATTTTGAAGATTCATAAGGCTGAATTGCTGCGAGTGAACTTAGAATGTCATCACACGCTAAGACGCTTGTCTACAGGCTGAGGGACTGTGCTCTTGTTTACTGACACTTGGCATGCAGGAAGCATAGCAACCCTTTTGGGACTCACCCTGTATAACAAAAGTGCATTATTGCACTCCGAAGAACTTTACACAATGGATTGAGGTTTTGTGACCTCATTTGCATCAGTTGTGTGAGCATAACCAGAAATGACTAACAGCGTTTTTTTCGTTTTGGCAACATGCTGTCATTGAATTCATTATTAGAGAGGAAGTTCTTCTTGGTAAAATTCACTGGGCTTTAGGATGCATATGGGGGTGTGTGCATGGGCTAAACTGTGTTAGAAGATGGTTTTAACCACTCAACCGGGTTCCCACGAACCAACTACGCTGGCGTAGCAGGGGGAGAAGTGATACTCCCACGTGGCGCGTCCCAGGTGGCGGATAGCGTGGTCCTAACTGGCTTGCCGGCAGGCTTGAGTGAAATAAAATAGCTCTTGCGTACCAAATACACAGCCCCCTGTGGGTGGGGGTTGGATCCAGTGATTGTTTTAAATTCATATCCATCCCTTCATTCTTGGTCCTCACATTTTGAATTCTGGTCAGTGGAGGATTTTGGGCTTTTAAATCGTATTTTCATTTCGACTCATTTCATACCATTTTGGGCTGATGACCTGGATGTTAGGCCCCTTTAAACAACAAGCATCATCATCATCATCATCATCATCATCTCAGCCCGGTTCAGCATTTATTGTGTGTCTGGTGGACTATACTCCTTCAGCCAGTTCAACGTACCACACATGGCTGGTGTAGGTGGAAGTTAGACGGCCTATTACATGCCCATCACTGCTGTTTTCCGGGATCATTTTTCACCTTATGAATCGAGAAGTTGTGTACTTTGTTGCCATCTCTGTTTCATAATTAGAAGTAACACAGTATTGATCTCTATATGTTGCTTTTGACTCATATCGATTAGGGATAGAACATGAAATTTGCTCTGTTGATTTTCAAGAAAGTTGATTTGGAAGGTATTACGTCCTTTCCTGCCATCTTGAGAATGCTTTGTGATCCATATCTAGCTTAAAAATTCTTGCCACTTATAAAGGGGAAGTACCGAAAGCAGACGTTATTTACTAAAATGTGTATTTTAATAACAGAATCGGTTGATATAGTTTAATTTAAAACTGTCCCGAATTTGGGACAATATAGAGTACAGAAATGAGGTTATTTTTCTTCTGACAGAGGCATGTATATTGAATGGTCCTGGAAAAAATCCTGGTGGTTGGCAACCCTACTCACAACAGTTGCCCTCAAACTGTGCACCCTACTGAATACAACCTGGAAAGAGACATTGTTGAAGAAAATGAATGCATCATTGTGATTCCAGTTGCAGTGAAACATGTGGCAGAGCACAGTACAGAAGAGGAAATTAATGCAAGGATGTCAAAAAGTTTGTATTTGCTGGGTCCCATGTTTACTGATGGAAAACCACAAAATTTAGAGAGAAACTGTTGCCCAAAATTTTGTTTAGTGGTATTGAAATGAAGTAGATGATTTTTATTTAGTTTTGTGACAAGTGATGAAAGCTTGTTTCACCATTATGAAACTGGGGGAAGGGAAAATGACACAGCATAAAATGACACTACCGGAATTCAGAAACATGAGAGAAAGCAAGGACAGTGGATTCTGCTGGAAAACTTATGGACACAGTCTTCTACGATGCAGAGGTGTGCACTCTGGTTGAATACCTCATAAATGCTTGCCGTTATCTCTAAACACTTCACAAGCTGCATCCTGTATTGTGTGATAAACGGCCTGGAATGTGGATAATCTTTCAACACGATAATGTTTACTTCCACACAGGTCTGTTCTCCAAAGAGGAAATTGGTAAAATGGGATGGGAAATTCTTCTGCATCCTGACTACAGCCCTGAGATGGCACCCTCTAGTATCTATTCGGTTTTTTTGAAGGAATAATGCAAGGCTGACACTACAAAACAATGGAGAACTTGCAGAAAGCAGTTCATTAATGTCTGCATGCTAGTACAGAGTTCTACTGCAAGTGTATATTCAAGCTTGTACGTAGAATGGTTTTTAAAATGTGTGCAAAAAAAAAAAAAAAAAAAAAAAAAAAGGAGATTATGGTGAAAAGTGAACAGCCGATAGATTAAGAAAGCGTATGTGATTTTTCAGTAATAACGAATCCTGCTTTATGAAAAATTGCCAGGCTGCGAGTGGCTTAGAGAGTTGAAGCGCTGTCCTTCTGATCTCAACTTGGCAGGTTCAATCCTGGCTCAGTCAATGGTATTTGAAGGTGCTGAAATACGTCGGCCTCGTGCCAGTAGATTTAGTGGCATGTAAAAGAACTCCAAAACCAAACCAAACCAAACCAAACCCCATGGCACTACAGCCCTTGAAGGGCCTTGGCCTACCAAGCGACCGTTGTTCAGCCTGAAGGCCTGCAGATTACGAGGTGTCGTATGGTCAGCACGACGAATCCTCTTGGCCGTTATTCTTGGCTTTCTAGACCGGGGCTGCCATCTCACCATCAGGTAGCTCCTCAATTCTAATCACGTAGGCTGAGTGAACCTTGAACCAGCCCTCAGGTCTAGGTAAAAATCCCTGACCTGGCCAGGGATCAAACCTGGGGCCTCCGGGTAAGAGGCAGGCACGCTACCCCTACACCACGGGGCCGGCGTAAAAGAACTCCAGTGTGACAAAATGCTGGCATCTCGGCATCTCTGAAAACCATCAAAAGTAGTTAGTGGAACGTAAAAACTATATTATTATTATTTATTATTATTAATGAGAAATTGCTGCTTATTGGTTTCTTTCTTTCTTTATTAATTTAATTCATTCATTCATTCATTCCTTCAACAGAGCTTAAGCTCCAATTACAGAAGGCGTATACTGCATTTTATTAACTTTTTATAGATTTAACAAAGTAAAGAAACCAAAAAATTCATACTATAATACATTAATGGGAAGAAGTTTTAGAAAATATTTGAGGGAAATATACTAGACAGTGAAAACAATCAGTGATGTTAAATACATATTTCCATATACTTAAGCTATACTATACCTATTCACACACACATACAGACAAGATTACAAATTATATTCTGTAGTTGATAACATAATATCTTGTAATCAGAGGCAAAACTTTATTTACAATTTAAGAATGGTAGCTCTTAAATATACCTTACTATGCCCTCATCATTTTTTCTGAATAATGATATCTGTATGGGACATAGCCATGTTCTTAAAAGATGATACCTGTTTAAAAAGTGATACTACTTAAAGTTTCAGTTTTCACTCCCATTTTTATAAATAGTAATTATCATTCACTGCATCTCATGAAAATATGCTCTCACTGATCCACATTGTTTGTGACAATTGATAACGTTGCTCACAATGGCAAGCAAAATTTGGGGATATTTGTTTCCTCCACTGAACTTAATGATGAGAAATATGTTCACTGCCTGATGCTTCTTTATTTCAGGTTCCATTCCTCCCCATCCCATCTTGGATGAAAAGAACGGTCTTTCAGTGGTGTTACACTTTGCCAGAGATGCCCCACGGCCAGATGTGTCGGTCATTGTTGTTACTACAATTAATAGAAATACAGAACCAGTTAGTAGCTTCCTCTTTCAAGCAGTAGTACCAAAGGTAAGTGCTAAACTGTTTGATGGGTTTCTAAAAAGGAAATTTTTTATGGGAAATCTTACTAACTTTTCTCAGGTTTTCCATTTTTATTAACTGCAGCTTATAACCATGACGGTAAGGAAATGGCTTCAAAAATTGCACATTTTGATCTAGTTCAGTAGGTTATTTTTTGGAATTTCAGCAGAGTTGTTATAATGTTAGTGGCAATTATTTTTGTTTTTCCTTTCTTTATTCAGTTTCTTCAATGTTAGCTAACATTTCATGTTCACTGATATGAAGAATTAACCTCATATCATTTCACGAATATTTTCTGAAGCAGACATGTATGTCTTCCACTTGCTTGTTAGTTCACCCCATTAAATGAATATAGTCCATTGTTTTGTCCATTGGATCATTTATTGAAAGGAATCATGGTGAGTGTAAACTTTTTGTATACCAGTTTCATTCTCAGAGAATAAATTTAGTGAGAGCAGAGAAATTTGTCACACATGTTGCATAACAAATGTTAACTATCTAGAAAATATTAAGACGAAACATCTGATATCCTACTGGAGACTTCCTTTGAAGGTTGTTATATTCCTTCATGAAACACTTTTACTTCATCAGTGTCTTAGTCTCCTTCAGTCTCCTAGGTGAATTGATCAGTTTCCTTTCTGGGATAGCACTATAATTTCGTATCAGTCTTCCTTGAAATGTTACTCCTCCATTGTGTCATTAAGTTCTGCTGCATTGAATCACTAAGTCACGTGTAACAAATATCTTATGTGAATTTTCCACTGTGCATCACTTTTATTTACTGAATCTTTTTTTTTTTTTAATTAATGCATGGACCAGCTTCAGGTTGCTACTACTATAGTAAGACGTTCCGTTAGTACCCTAGTTCAATTCAAGCTGTCAGAACGCAAGCCACTAGTTTTTATTTTTCCCCTTCATGTTTTGCATTGTCATAGAACTTACAAAACAAACAAATATCGGTAGAGTCTTCCTTAACTTAGCACAGCCATTGTGAAATTACTTTAGGAAAATCACAAATTGAATGCCTTTTTTTAAGTGGAGCGCCTTGTTGTTGTCAGTGGTTCAGCAGTTTAGATATTACACTCTGCTGCAGGTTCTGGGTTCACTTCAACACTACCAGTGACTAATAACATGGCTATAATTAGAATTACCTTCTGACCCCATCTTGGCTGATTTGATCCTGGCTCAGTCCCGGTGGTATTGGAAGGTGCTCAAATACATTAGCCTCCGGCACCTTGGCGTCTCCAAAAACTGTAAAAATAGTTAGTGGAACATAAAGCCAATATTATTATTATTATTATTATTATTATAATTACAAGTCACTTGACCATACCAGTCACTTCATCTTGAGGAAGACTTTCTTCACGCTCACTGCATTGACCTTATCCTTGTCCATTTATGCCTCCAATGAGCACTCTATTGTGAACAACTTCAGAAGGCTTCAACAGCTCAGCAGGTAATTTCACGTTCCATCACATATAATGCCAATTGTAATACATAACTCGCGCCATTATTGGGAATCATTTGAAACCTCACTTGTACATGTTAGATGCAGTATCCTTTTTTTGTGGCGATACGCAATGTTATGCACTACCGGCACCTTTTTCAGGGGAAAAAATTGTACAAATGGATGGGATATTATTTGGATGTTCCTATCACAATTTCTATGAAATAATGGCTTATGGAGTAAAATCAAGCTTGTCTGTCTGCTTTTATGTTTCTGTGTGTATATATTGCATACAAGCTCATGATTGAAGTTTCTGTAAACTACCATTCTACAATTACTACCTGTATTCTTTACTGGTATCAACTCAGTTAATATAACTTACTGTACAATATTTCCAGTCTGTCAGAACATGAAATATTATGCTTAGACACCGTAACATACCTTTATCAAGACATTAGTAACAGAATGACTTGTTTCTATGAGAACATCCTCAGATTTGCATTCAGCGACAAAATGTATTGTCAGAAGGAAGGGTTAACCATGGGCTCAGCTCACTTGTGTCTGTTTCGACGGCAAAATGAGCAAGCTCCGTTTCATTGTGAATACTGTGTGAGTGACTGATTAAGAAGTATTTATTACATTTTTCGTTGCCAAGTGTACATATGTATATTCGTATATTGCTCTTCTAGGAGATTCTAAGCATGTGTTGCAAAAGGTTTGAAATAAACAATGAAGTAATTTCTTGTGCAGAGAAATGTATCTGATGACGTTACCGTGACTAGCGATGCTAGTAAGAAACCAAAAATTGCTCAAAAATTTAGGGAGGAATACTCGAAAGAATGGCCCTGTTTACTGCGTTCCTCAAAATCTCCTTCGCACCTGTTTTGTAGTGTGTGTAGCCACGATTTTTCAGTTTTGCATGGGGAATGAGAAGACTGCCATAAACATGTGGCTAGCAAAATGCATATGATACAGTCCATTTGAAGGACCCCAACATGAATTTAACCATTTTTGCTAGATTCCTCGGAAGATGAAAACTCTGTAACAAATGGGAAGTTGTTGTTTTTTTACTTTCCTTGTTGAACACAACTTGCCTTTAGCCTGCAGTGACCAAGCGGGGCATTTGTTCAAGAAAATGTTTTCTAATTCGAATAGCTTCAAATTACAGTTGTGCGAGAACAAAAATAGGAGCACTAGTTAAAACTTTGGCTTCTGCAGTTTGAGGAAAAGGTAACAGAGTTAATGAAGTCCTAGCCCTGTGCCCTGGCAACAGATGGCAGTAACGATATGAATGACAAATAGCTCTACTCGTTAATTGTGACGCTTTTCAATGGGAAATCTACACATATTTCAATGATAATTCTTACAGTTGAGGAATCCAACGACTATACAGGCGGAATATTCAATATTTTGGATAATGAACTGAAGAAGAGGGATTCTGTTGGATAACTGCGTAGGTTTTGCATGTGACAATGCAAGTACTATGACTGTTGTTTTCAAATGTGTGAGCTCCTTTATTTGTAAAGAAAATTCTAATATTCGTGTGCAAGGCTGTGGTTGTCATCTTCTGCATTTAGCTGCTCAATAGGGGTGCAGTGCTCTTGTAAATATTACTATTGAACAGTTTTTTAATTGACATTTATTGCTATTTGCTGCAGAGTTCAAAGAGGCAAAATGCTTCTACCAATGATTATCTATTCTACAGTTTGTATCAAGGATCTTAGAACAGTGGAACCCTTTAAAAATGGTTTCCTATGAATCAGATTCTGACAAGGCCAACTCAGAATTTCTGAAATTTAGGGAACAGTTTGAAAATCCATCTTTTCAGCTCTGTTCCTCCACTTTTCAACTCCTTAAATGTATTCCTCCAACAAGAAACACCACTTATTCATAAACTTATTCAGAGTTAAATAACGTTTTCAGTGACCTTATTGTTCACTTTGCGAGAGCATCCTCAGTTCCAGAATCCCATAGTAACTTGCTTGATTTGAAATTCGTTTCTGCTAAGTTATAGAAAAGTGACAGTGAGTTGGTCATTGGGGTAAACACAAGGGCTTGCATACAGGCGGTTTCTCTAGATGAAACTACATTGAAAAGGTTTTATTCCTATGTCAGACAGTTCTACAGTATACAGTATACAAAGTACAAAGTACAAAGTACAAAGACATTAGTACATTATCAACAAATGGCCAATTAGTGTTAAGTTTTTCAAGCATGCTGAAGTTGCTGATATTTTCCAGAGGAAATCCAGGAGATTTTTTATCTATAATGATTGACCACTTTCCTAAAATTCTGTCATCAGAAAAAATTGAATCTTTGGAAACAAGAATTCAGTCGTTTCCAATTTGATAGATTCCCTTTTGACATGGATGAAAGGGCCAACAGAATTTGGTTTGAAATATCGAAGATCATTGATGGTGTTCTTCTGGTACTGCATAGCAATCTTCTCCAGTGGAAAGAGTTTTTAGTTTAGCTTGGTCTAGTTCGGAAGAAAAAGACTCTATTTTGTGCTAATATGAACACACAACTGCTCTGTGAGTGCAGAGGATGTACATGATTTTAAAAGAAAAATCGTCATCAATATATTTTAAAAACAGGAACTACAAGGTGCTAAGGAGAAAGCTACAGTACTCAACTGAAAAAATGATCCTTCAACCTCCACTCATATGTACTTCAGATCATCTGTTACTCTAGTAGGTAAGAATCATACACTGTGTAATTGCCAGTCTTTGAATATGTTACATCTGGTTGAATTGAATGTTGTTCATTTATTTTTCAATGATTTTTAATTTAGTGAGATCTCAAAAAAAGTATGGCGCGAGCCCCCCTGGATGGCCTATTGGCCGCATTATTAATTGCCTTTCTTGAATGATACACTCTGCAATATCTATACTATCCTCTTTTTCTACCATCAAGGTAATCTGCCCCAGACTAGTTAGTCACTCCCAGGTGCTCAGTTCAAACATCTCAAACTATGAAAATAACTTAAAAATTACACCCTAGATTTGATGGGGAACATATATCTAATACAGACGAGACGAGATCAACTAATAGCTATAAATGATGCAAGTTGAGGAATGAAATCAGTTTAGAGGAAAACATGTTTATTAAAATAAACAAGAAAGAAATGGAAATAGACCATTCAAATCAGTGTCAATTTTTTTTTAGATGATTCAAAGGTCATCTCAATCTTTCATAGAGTTCATCTTCAGGAAATATACTTTTACAAATAAACAATCGTACGCCGACACACGTACTTAACATTTAAACAAGAAACAGAAACTGTAATACTTCTTAAGAGGCGATTTGGCTAGCGTGCGCGCACCATGCGCCTGGCTGGTTTGTTAATTCTTTCTACTTCAGATGAGTATCTCCGTCTCCTGAACACTTTACATTACAATGGGGGCCCCAAACATTAAAAGAAAAACATGTTTTAATGTACTTTGGAGTGAAAATAACTAATCTAACTGGACACATAAAAATATGCTTAGTATTCAAAACATCCTACTAAAATATACACCTCGATAATGAGTATCCACATGAACACAAATCAGCTGTGGATCGGAACCACACACAATAAAAATCACATAAATGGCAAAATATACACATATCAAAGAGCAAAAATATGTCATATCTTCCCTGGCATCACCGAGAAAAGCATGCCGCATTCAGGCAACTCTTAATCACACAGTCTCGATGGAAAATATTAATGAAATAAATTTTACACTTTGAGCAGACACTTCCTGTTCAACGTAGGTTCCTAAAATCACATGACAAAACCAATCATCTGGTGATCCTTACAACGTCAAGCATAAATCAGTGTGGGTTCCTGAAATAAAAGGCATGGCACAAAATTCAAGAAAATAAACAGAATGGGCTTTGATTTTCATCACATAACTCAATGCTGGTCTCTGAAAATATTACATGACACAAATAATCCTCAGCGCGGTCATATCATAAAGGACTACTCGAAATCTAAATGTCACGTGATAAAAAAATCTTGTCTACAGCATCAACCATAGTGACATGGACAAAATACCAATAAAATCAACTAAATAGCCGCTATGCAAAACTCTCTTCTGTAGACACACAAATAATCCTCACCTACCACACGGCCGAGTGACTCAAAAGCGGAGATATCTGGGCTCCAACCCATAACGCTGCTCACAAGTCTATCCAAAGCAAGTTCTGCTGGTTCAGAACCTGACTACAACAATCCGTTCATTCTCAGTATTACAACGGGGTCAATGCAGCCTGCCAGTTACTATTTACAACACTCGGTCATAGCTTCCCTGTGACCGTGAAAACCAGTTCTCATTCAGCCACACGACAACTCGCTGCTTATTTAACACCGTAACTTTGTCAATTTTCCCTTTCACTCCGTACTTCACCCGTATTATGTCACTACTCTACATATGGTCACAGTGCACAATGCTGCACTAGAAACTGTGCTATCTATCAGGCGTTCTTGTCCCATGAAAATCTACTACCAGGTGAGTTGGCTGTGCAGTTAGGGGCGCACAGCTTTGAGCTTGCATCCGGGAGATAGTGGGTTCGAACCCCACTGTCAGCAGCCCTGAAGATGGTTTTCTGTGGTTTCCCATTTTCACACCAGGCAAATGCTGGGGCTGTACCTTAATTAAGATCTCGGCCGCTTCCTTCCCACTCCTAGGCCTCTCCTATACCATCGTTCCCATAAGACCTATCTGTGTCGGAGCGATGTAAAGCAAATTGTAAAAAAAAAAAACAATAATAATTCATATAAGCATTATTCACACCCAGGGACATTGAAGACACCATTGTTAAGTCACCTTGAAAATGTTGTGTTAACTTTTATAGTTTCTGAAATATGCAATATTTGATGAAGTGCTACAAAATCTCACTTTACTAGCCAATTCAAATACCGAGTGCAGAAGCTAGGCCATTTAAATGCCTGCCTCAGAGGTTGAGGAATTATTAGCTCTCTTAATGCTCTTATGAAGACCTAGATCCATAGGAAACATAAAGAAGACCCTTCCTATTCTTCATGCAACCTGCTACCAAATTTTGAAGTGTCAAGAAATCAATGTCTTCAACATCACAACTAAAATTGTTCAACAGCTATGGATTCACTAGACCCCTCACCTATTGCAGGAACTAACATATTCCTTGCTTTTTGCAAGAAAAGGAAACAGGAAGCAAGATATAAATACCTAAGTAATGGAGCCTAAGTATCACTATCATATTTATACACTCATGTTCATAAAAAACAGAATACCTTGAAAGACTAGAGATAGGATGTTCATATTCACAAGACACGTTCATTAGTATGTTCTGTAGAAACAATTAGCATTTCAGTCACCTAGGTTCAGCATGTGTCCTGTTGCCTATTAGGCACTGGGTCCTCTTTGGGCACTGATAACTTGTTCCATGCGCGATGGCATCTACACGTATAAGGCACAAATGGCATCCTGGGGTATAGCCATCCATGCTGCATTTACCTGGTTCCACAGTTCATCTTTGATGGTTGACATTAGGTCACAGTGCCGCACCTGTTGGTTCATCATATCCCACACATTTTCGATTGGCGACAAGTCCGGTGATCAGGTGGGTCAGGGCAACAGTCTGACATCCTGTGACAACAGAAAGGCACGTATTCATGCAGCGACATGTGGTCGTGCACTCTTCTGCTGAAGTATGGTGTCTGGGGTGTCGTGCAGAAAGGGTATGGCTACAGGTCGCAGGATGTCATTCACGTAGGTTAAACTGGTCACAGTGCCCCGGACACGCACCAACTGTGATTTGTGGTTGTACCCAATAGCACCCCACACCATAAGGCTTTGAGTTGGTGCTGTACATCTTGTGCAAATGCAATCAGTGTGATGCCTCTACAAAACAAATCTGATAATTGTGTTACAATAGTAAATTGTGTAAATAATTTCTTGTTTTCTGACAACTGGGTTATGCATAATGATGCACCTAGGCTAGAAAATTTTGAAGGTGCTCTTGGTATAAAGGTATGGTGAAATGAACCAGAAAACATAGGTCAAGTAGCAGGACTTCTGCTTGTTAACATTGTCGGCAGCCCTAAGGATGGTTTTTCCTGGTTGCCCATTTTCACACCAGGCAAAATGCTGGGGCTGTACCTTAACTACACAGCTGCTTCCTTCCCACTCGTATCCCTTTCCTATCCAATCGTCACCATAAGACCTATCTCTGATTGCAAGAAATCAGCTTCATTTCAATAACGGTAAATTTCCACGTTTTTGATACTTTATTTGCTTTAAGGAAATCAAATAATCATTTAAAGTACATGTTTCATTCCATTTGGAACATCCTCAGCTATATTACAACGCTTAGATGAAATTACAAAGTATATTATCTTCTTAGAAACATCTTAACACATTCACTCCCATAGCCGCCTTAAGGCATTTAAGAGCAACCTATGTGCGGGACCGTATCTGAGTTAAGACATTTAAGGTCGTGTGATGTAAACATTGTTTTGAATTTAGCACTAAATTTGTACGAAGTCGTTCGTGTTGAAAACCATAGATGGCATATAAATGAACAGTCCCTCTCCCTGACTGCCTGAACAGAGGGTACATTCCAATGCTTTCTTTCTTTCTTTCTTTCTTTGAGTAAACACGGACCTAAGACTGTCGTGGTATTCTCGTGAGGGTGTGTAGTGAAGTGAGTGAATGTGTCGCGATAACCTAACTAGTTACAAACACAGTATACGAAGTGAGGAGATTGAAGACATACCACTGAACGATGATTCTGGAGATGAACTCATCCCTGATTTCAGTGATAGCGAATGCAATTCCGATTATGATATACCAGACTCTGGGCAAAGTGAAGTTCAGCACATTAAAATAACGGATATACATCCGTGTTATTGCCCACCTGCAATCAAGTTCACTGGCTGGGTAGGATTAAATGTTGACATCGAAAATTGCAACGAAATTGTCTTTCGTCAGTTTATTTGTAAATAACGATTTCCTTGAATATGTATCCCATCAGAAAAACCTTTCCGCGGAACAAGTTATTAGTGCAGCACTGCGTCCATTCACTATATAGGCCTATTCTATTTTTCAAACATGGAAACCGATCTACGTAAATGAGATGAGAAAGTTTTTAAGACTAATGTTTGTAACCGGAATAATTCAAAAACCAGATCTGAAAATGTACTGGACAGAGGATGCTATTTTCGGCTCGCCGATTTTTTCGAAAACCATGGCACGAACCCGGTTCGAAAATGATTATCATTCTTGCACTTTAACGACAGCAGTCATTATGAGGGGAATCCTGATAGGCTATACAAAATTAGTCCGATTCTCGAAAGGCTCAGTGACTAGTTATTATTTATAAATTTCATTTTCCGTATTGACAGACTCAAAGTATAGATAAGAAATGTGTTTTTCCACCATTCAATACACAATTTATTTTAATATATTAAGCTAGTACCGGTTTCGGCCCTTTAACGGCCATCATCAGCTAGTACATGTTTTGTTTAGCCATTAGACAATACACAAGTTGTTATATTAGGCATCCGGATGTCTAATGGGGGATGGAAATGTATATAATAGCATATAATTAAAATATCAGTGGTTAGGGTAAAAAGTTACAAATAGAGTATGAGTATGTAAAACATATTAAAAAAACACACAGGCCACAATATACAACATTTAAAAAAGTTTCAACACATTAAAATGGTGCGTATGGGTAGACACTTGTTAAAATCTTCAGTTCATGCTATATAGATTCCATTCTTCTGTCCTCTGTACAGTTACTTCTAAGTTATGTTGATTATATTGCGTAAGGTAATCTTCAAGGACATTTTGAAACTAGTGTATGTCTTATTGATGTGGGCCTTTGTCGTGATGAAATTTTGTTGTGTTATATATCCCAACTTGTGATATACTATGGCAGGTTTCAATATAGCAAACAGCAGGTCTCGAGCTTGTATTTAGAAGTGGTCGGTGGTAACACCTCTCTCGTCTATGTTTGTTCTTGTAGTCTGTAAAGATAAAGTGATGTGAGTATGCCGGTAGTGTGTGTATGAAGGAATGCCTAGTGTGTGTATGGATAGAGTACTTACTATGGTTGTTGTGGAGGTCTTGTGCCGATGTGTTTGAAGGCTTGTTGTGTTCTGCTGCGAGTGCGTCTGGGGCTCATATTAGCTGTGGAGGGGAATGTAGGTGGAGGGGAAGTAGGAGTGGCTGTTGGAGAAGTAGGGGCGGGGTCAGGCTTGTGATTCGTTGGTTTGTTAGAGCGTGTGTTTACTATTTTGAGATAATCATTCTTTAATGTCGGAATGGCTTTGTCAAAAATGATGCTGGTTTTTTCATTAATATCATTAATGTTATGATTGGGGTTGGCGTATTGGTCTAAAGAAATGTAGAAATCTTCGGTTATGTTGAGCAGGGGGCCCTTGGAGTTTATATTAAGTATCGTCATGTCGTTATTGATGTTTGTGAAACTATGCTTGGATTCTTCTACATGTTGGCCTATTGATGAGAAATGGTTATGTTTTACTGCATTTATATGTTCATTGTAGCGGATGGTGAAGTTTCTGCCTGTACGTCCTATGTAACTTATGTCACAGTTGTTACATTTGATACGGTAGACACCTGATTGGTTGTATTTATTGTTATTATTGACTGTTTTAGTGTTATGTATAATGTTGGTACTATTGTGTGTGGTTTTGAATACTGTTTTAATGTTGTGCTTCTTGAAAATATTAGTTATAGTATATATGTGGGTGTTGTTGAAGGTAAATAGGGCATAGTCTTTTTTGGGTTTGGCTGTTTTTGCTAATTTAGTTTTAGGTTGTGATTTTATTTTGTGAATGATTTTGTTAACCATTTCTTTGCTGTATCCGTTGTGTTTAGCTATGTCGTGGATTAACTTCAATTCATTATTTTGGTCTTCTGTTGTCATTGGGATGTTAAAGGCTCTATAAATCATACTATAATAGGCTGCTCTTTTATGTGTATTGGGATGAATGGAGTCATTTTTTATGGTATTTGAGGTGTGTGTGGGTTTCCTGTAGATCTTGTAAGATAGGTGGTTGTCGTGTCTGGTTATTGTTAAGTCTAGGTAATTTAGTGTACGGTTGTTTTCGGTTTCTTTGGTGAATTTAATTTGGGGATCTAGAGTGTTAAGCTTGTCTAGTATAGTTTGTGCGTCAGTGGATCTATTATCTAACACTACGAAGACATCGTCAACAAATCTGCACCAAAAATGTATGTTATCTATTTCTTTGATTGACGTGTGTTCTAAGTTATCTATATATATTTCTGCTAATATTCCGGAGGCAGGAGACCCCATAGGTAGGCCTTGTTGCTGATAAATGGTATCGTGAAATCTGAAATAGTTATTGTTTATGGCGAATTCAAGTAAGTTTATGAATTCGTTTATTTCTAAGGTGCTCAAGTTGCTATTGTTTTTTAGGTTAGATTCTATTATTTTGATTGTTTGTTTAACAGGAATGTTAGGGTACATATTTATTATGTCAAATGAAGCAAGGGTATGGTGTTGTTCGATCTTTAGCTCTTTGGTTCTGTTGCAGAAATCTATTGAGTTTAGTATTGTTTTGTTTGCTAAAAATGTATAGTGCTTTTTTAAAAATTTTTGGATGAATTGCGATAATTTGTAGGTTGGACTGGCTCTATAGTTTATAATAGGTCTCATAGGTACGTCTTCTTTATGTATTTTTGGGTAGGCTTTCGCAGTCGGTAATTGGGGGTTCATTGTTATGAGTTTAGCAGATTCAGTTTCGGTGAGAAGAAAATGTGTGTTTTTAAGTAAAATTTTTAAATTCCTTTGTATGTTGTTGGTTGGATCTCGGCGTTTAATGGAAAAAGTATTATCTTGGAAACATTTTTTAGTCTTTGCTATGTATTCATTTTTATCCATAATGACCGTAGTGTTGCCTTTGTCGGCCTTCGTTACTAGTAGATTGTTTTGTTTTATTTTATTTTTAAGTTTGTTTAAGTTCGATCTATTGGTAGTATTCGTGTTTGGGTTATTATTGTGGATGCTATTGATGTATTGCGGAATCTTTCTACTGATTTCGTGTCTTACTTCGTCTCGTATGTCATATGGGATCTTTTGTAAAGCAAGTTCTGTTTCGGTAATGGTAGTTATAATATTCTGGTAGGATGATGCATTACCCCAGTTGTGTTTGGGTCCCCTGTTCAATATATCCGTTTCTACGTCGTCAAATACGGTTTGCGTAAGATTTTTTATAGACGGATGGAATTTATGTTGGGAATTCTTGTTAGGAAGAGAGGGATCTTTGTTTTGGATTATGGTTAGTGACTTTGGTTTACTTTGTTGTTGTTTCAGTGTTTCCAGTTTTTTGTTTAGTGTGTTTTGTTTCTTTATGGCTAAGTCTTCTATTTTTTCTCTGGAAATTCGTTGAAAATAATTCCAATAGCTGTGTGGGAGTTCATGGGATGCTTTCAGGTGTGTTGAGTAAAGTTCATTATTAAGGTGTTGTTTCTTCCGATATAGGAATTTTATTTCTTCTTTTAACCAAATTTCATTAGTCCTGTTTTGTGTTTTGCGTGTCTGAGCAGTTCGTCTGTGTTTATTATTGTATTTCTGGAGAAATTTCGGTGTTAAGTTGTTTGAAAGGCATTCCTTCAAAAAGGCAATGCTTTTGGTTGTGTTCATTAGTTTAATTTTCAAGTTCTGATATTTAAATGCCTTACGTTTTGCCTGGTTGGCTTCCGTATTATTATTTATAAATTTCATTTTCCGTATTGACAGACTCAAAGTATAGATAAGAAATGTGTTTTTCCACCATTCAATACACAATTTATTTTAATATATTAAGCTAGTACCGGTTTCGGCCCTTTAACGGCCATCATCAGCTAGTACATGTTTTGTTTAGCCATTAGACAATACACAAGTTGTTATATTAGGCATCCGGATGTCTAATGGGGGATGGAAATGTATATAATAGCATATAATTAAAATATCAGTGGTTAGGGTAAAAAGTTACAAATAGAGTATGAGTATGTAAAACATATTAAAAAAACACACAGGCCACAATATACAACATTTAAAAAAGTTTCAACACATTAAAATGGTGCGTATGGGTAGACACTTGTTAAAATCTTCAGTTCATGCTATATAGATTCCATTCTTCTGTCCTCTGTACAGTTACTTCTAAGTTATGTTGATTATATTGCGTAAGGTAATCTTCAAGGACATTTTGAAACTAGTGTATGTCTTATTGATGTGGGCCTTTGTCGTGATGAAATTTTGTTGTGTTATATATCCCAACTTGTGATATACTATGGCAGGTTTCAATATAGCAAACAGCAGGTCTCGAGCTTGTATTTAGAAGTGGTCGGTGGTAACACCTCTCTCGTCTATGTTTGTTCTTGTAGTCTGTAAAGATAAAGTGATGTGAGTATGCCGGTAGTGTGTGTATGAAGGAATGCCTAGTGTGTGTATGGATAGAGTACTTACTATGGTTGTTGTGGAGGTCTTGTGCCGATGTGTTTGAAGGCTTGTTGTGTTCTGCTGCGAGTGCGTCTGGGGCTCATATTAGCTGTGGAGGGGAATGTAGGTGGAGGGGAAGTAGGAGTGGCTGTTGGAGAAGTAGGGGCGGGGTCAGGCTTGTGATTCGTTGGTTTGTTAGAGCGTGTGTTTACTATTTTGAGATAATCATTCTTTAATGTCGGAATGGCTTTGTCAAAAATGATGCTGGTTTTTTCATTAATATCATTAATGTTATGATTGGGGTTGGCGTATTGGTCTAAAGAAATGTAGAAATCTTCGGTTATGTTGAGCAGGGGGCCCTTGGAGTTTATATTAAGTATCGTCATGTCGTTATTGATGTTTGTGAAACTATGCTTGGATTCTTCTACATGTTGGCCTATTGATGAGAAATGGTTATGTTTTACTGCATTTATATGTTCATTGTAGCGGATGGTGAAGTTTCTGCCTGTACGTCCTATGTAACTTATGTCACAGTTGTTACATTTGATACGGTAGACACCTGATTGGTTGTATTTATTGTTATTATTGACTGTTTTAGTGTTATGTATAATGTTGGTACTATTGTGTGTGGTTTTGAATACTGTTTTAATGTTGTGCTTCTTGAAAATATTAGTTATAGTATATATGTGGGTGTTGTTGAAGGTAAATAGGGCATAGTCTTTTTTGGGTTTGGCTGTTTTTGCTAATTTAGTTTTAGGTTGTGATTTTATTTTGTGAATGATTTTGTTAACCATTTCTTTGCTGTATCCGTTGTGTTTAGCTATGTCGTGGATTAACTTCAATTCATTATTTTGGTCTTCTGTTGTCATTGGGATGTTAAAGGCTCTATAAATCATACTATAATAGGCTGCTCTTTTATGTGTATTGGGATGAATGGAGTCATTTTTTATGGTATTTGAGGTGTGTGTGGGTTTCCTGTAGATCTTGTAAGATAGGTGGTTGTCGTGTCTGGTTATTGTTAAGTCTAGGTAATTTAGTGTACGGTTGTTTTCGGTTTCTTTGGTGAATTTAATTTGGGGATCTAGAGTGTTAAGCTTGTCTAGTATAGTTTGTGCGTCAGTGGATCTATTATCTAACACTACGAAGACATCGTCAACAAATCTGCACCAAAAATGTATGTTATCTATTTCTTTGATTGACGTGTGTTCTAAGTTATCTATATATATTTCTGCTAATATTCCGGAGGCAGGAGACCCCATAGGTAGGCCTTGTTGCTGATAAATGGTATCGTGAAATCTGAAATAGTTATTGTTTATGGCGAATTCAAGTAAGTTTATGAATTCGTTTATTTCTAAGGTGCTCAAGTTGCTATTGTTTTTTAGGTTAGATTCTATTATTTTGATTGTTTGTTTAACAGGAATTTTAGGGTACATATTTATTATGTCAAATGAAGCAACATTCCTGTTAAACAAACAATCAAAATAATAGAATCTAACCTAAAAAACAATAGCAACTTGAGCACCTTAGAAATAAACGAATTCATAAACTTACTTGAATTCGCCATAAACAATAACTATTTCAGATTTCACGATACCATTTATCAGCAACAAGGCCTACCTATGGGGTCTCCTGCCTCCGGAATATTAGCAGAAATATATATAGATAACTTAGAACACACGTCAATCAAAGAAATAGATAACATACATTTTTGGTGCAGATTTGTTGACGATGTCTTCGTAGTGTTAGATAATAGATCCACTGACGCACAAACTATACTAGACAAGCTTAACACTCTAGATCCCCAAATTAAATTCACCAAAGAAACCGAAAACAACCGTACACTAAATTACCTAGACTTAACAATAACCAGACACGACAACCACCTATCTTACAAGATCTACAGGAAACCCACACACACCTCAAATACCATAAAAAATGACTCCATTCATCCCAATACACATAAAAGAGCAGCCTATTATAGTATGATTTATAGAGCCTTTAACATCCCAATGACAACAGAAGACCAAAATAATGAATTGAAGTTAATCCACGACATAGCTAAACACAACGGATACAGCAAAGAAATGGTTAACAAAATCATTCACAAAATAAAATCACAACCTAAAACTAAATTAGCAAAAACAGCCAAACCCAAAAAAGACTATGCCCTATTTACCTTCAACAACACCCACATATATACTATAACTAATATTTTCAAGAAGCACAACATTAAAACAGTATTCAAAACCACACACAATAGTACCAACATTATACATAACACTAAAACAGTCAATAATAACAATAAATACAACCAATCAGGTGTCTACCGTATCAAATGTAACAACTGTGACATAAGTTACATAGGACGTACAGGCAGAAACTTCACCATCCGCTACAATGAACATATAAATGCAGTAAAACATAACCATTTCTCATCAATAGGCCAACATGTAGAAGAATCCAAGCATAGTTTCACAAACATCAATAACGACATGACGATACTTAATATAAACTCCAAGGGCCCCCTGCTCAACATAACCGAAGATTTCTACATTTCTTTAGACCAATACGCCAACCCCAATCATAACATTAATGATATTAATGAAAAAACCAGCATCATTTTTGACAAAGCCATTCCGACATTAAAGAATGATTATCTCAAAATAGTAAACACACGCTCTAACAAACCAACGAATCACAAGCCTGACCCCGCCCCTACTTCTCCAACAGCCACTCCTACTTCCCCTCCACCTACATTCCCCTCCACAGCTAATATGAGCCCCAGACGCACTCGCAGCAGAACACAACAAGCCTTCAAACACATCGGCACAAGACCTCCACAACAACCATAGTAAGTACTCTATCCATACACACACTAGGCATTCCTTCATACACACACTACCGGCATACTCACATCACTTTATCTTTACAGACTACAAGAACAAACATAGACGAGAGAGGTGTTACCACCGACCACTTCTAAATACAAGCTCGAGACCTGCTGTTTGCTATATTGAAACCTGCCATAGTATATCACAAGTTGGGATATATAACACAACAAAATTTCATCACGACAAAGGCCCACATCAATAAGACATACACTAGTTTCAAAATGTCCTTGAAGATTACCTTACGCAATATAATCAACATAACTTAGAAGTAACTGTACAGAGGACAGAAGAATGGAATCTATATAGCATGAACTGAAGATTTTAACAAGTGTCTACCCATACGCACCATTTTAATGTGTTGAAACTTTTTTAAATGTTGTATATTGTGGCCTGTGTGTTTTTTTAATATGTTTTACATACTCATACTCTATTTGTAACTTTTTACCCTAACCACTGATATTTTAATTATATGCTATTATATACATTTCCATCCCCCATTAGACATCCGGATGCCTAATATAACAACTTGTGTATTGTCTAATGGCTAAACAAAACATGTACTAGCTGATGATGGCCGTTAAAGGGCCGAAACCGGTACTAGCTTAATATATTAAAATAAATTGTGTATTGAATGGTGGAAAAACACATTTCTTATCTATACTTTGAGTCTGTCAATACGGAAAATGAAATTTATAAATAATAATACGGAAGCCAACCAGGCAAAACGTAAGGCATTTAAATATCAGAACTTGAAAATTAAACTAATGAACACAACCAAAAGCATTGCCTTTTTGAAGGAATGCCTTTCAAACAACTTAACACCGAAATTTCTCCAGAAATACAATAATAAACACAGACGAACTGCTCAGACACGCAAAACACAAAACAGGACTAATGAAATTTGGTTAAAAGAAGAAATAAAATTCCTATATTGGAAGAAACAACACCTTAATAATGAACTTTACTCAACACACCTGAAAGCATCCCATGAACTCCCACACAGCTATTGGAATTATTTTCAACGAATTTCCAGAGAAAAAATAGAAGACTTAGCCATAAAGAAACAAAACACACTAAACAAAAAACTGGAAACACTGAAACAACAACAAAGTAAACCAAAGTCACTAACCATAATCCAAAACAAAGATCCCTCTCTTCCTAACAAGAATTCCCAACATAAATTCCATCCGTCTATAAAAAATCTTACGCAAACCGTATTTGACGACGTAGAAACGGATATATTGAACAGGGGACCCAAACACAACTGGGGTAATGCATCATCCTACCAGAATATTATAACTACCATTACCGAAACAGAACTTGCTTTACAAAAGATCCCATATGACATACGAGACGAAGTAAGACACGAAATCAGTAGAAAGATTCCGCAATACATCAATAGCATCCACAATAATAACCCAAACACGAATACTACCAATAGATCGAACTTAAACAAACTTAAAAATAAAATAAAACAAAACAATCTACTAGTAACGAAGGCCGACAAAGGCAACACTACGGTCATTATGGATAAAAATGAATACATAGCAAAGACTAAAAAATGTTTCCAAGATAATACTTTTTCCATTAAACGCCGAGATCCAACCAACAACATACAAAGGAATTTAAAAATTTTACTTAAAAACACACATTTTCTTCTCACCGAAACTGAATCTGCTAAACTCATAACAATGAACCCCCAATTACCGACTGCGAAAGCCTACCCAAAAATACATAAAGAAGACGTACCTATGAGACCTATTATAAACTATAGAGCCAGTCCAACCTACAAATTATCGCAATTCATCCAAAAATTTTTAAAAAAGCACTATACATTTTTAGCAAACAAAACAATACTAAACTCAATAGATTTCTGCAACAGAACCAAAGAGCTAAAGATCGAACAACACCATACCCTTGCTTCATTTGACATAATAAATATGTACCCTAACATTCCTGTTAAACAAACAATCAAAATAATAGAATCTAACCTAAAAAACAATAGCAACTTGAGCACCTTAGAAATAAACGAATTCATAAACTTACTTGAATTCGCCATAAACAATAACTATTTCAGATTTCACGATACCATTTATCAGCAACAAGGCCTACCTATGGGGTCTCCTGCCTCCGGAATATTAGCAGAAATATATATAGATAACTTAGAACACACGTCAATCAAAGAAATAGATAACATACATTTTTGGTGCAGATTTGTTGACGATGTCTTCGTAGTGTTAGATAATAGATCCACTGACGCACAAACTATACTAGACAAGCTTAACACTCTAGATCCCCAAATTAAATTCACCAAAGAAACCGAAAACAACCGTACACTAAATTACCTAGACTTAACAATAACCAGACACGACAACCACCTATCTTACAAGATCTACAGGAAACCCACACACACCTCAAATACCATAAAAAATGACTCCATTCATCCCAATACACATAAAAGAGCAGCCTATTATAGTATGATTTATAGAGCCTTTAACATCCCAATGACAACAGAAGACCAAAATAATGAATTGAAGTTAATCCACGACATAGCTAAACACAACGGATACAGCAAAGAAATGGTTAACAAAATCATTCACAAAATAAAATCACAACCTAAAACTAAATTAGCAAAAACAGCCAAACCCAAAAAAGACTATGCCCTATTTACCTTCAACAACACCCACATATATACTATAACTAATATTTTCAAGAAGCACAACATTAAAACAGTATTCAAAACCACACACAATAGTACCAACATTATACATAACACTAAAACAGTCAATAATAACAATAAATACAACCAATCAGGTGTCTACCGTATCAAATGTAACAACTGTGACATAAGTTACATAGGACGTACAGGCAGAAACTTCACCATCCGCTACAATGAACATATAAATGCAGTAAAACATAACCATTTCTCATCAATAGGCCAACATGTAGAAGAATCCAAGCATAGTTTCACAAACATCAATAACGACATGACGATACTTAATATAAACTCCAAGGGCCCCCTGCTCAACATAACCGAAGATTTCTACATTTCTTTAGACCAATACGCCAACCCCAATCATAACATTAATGATATTAATGAAAAAACCAGCATCATTTTTGACAAAGCCATTCCGACATTAAAGAATGATTATCTCAAAATAGTAAACACACGCTCTAACAAACCAACGAATCACAAGCCTGACCCCGCCCCTACTTCTCCAACAGCCACTCCTACTTCCCCTCCACCTACATTCCCCTCCACAGCTAATATGAGCCCCAGACGCACTCGCAGCAGAACACAACAAGCCTTCAAACACATCGGCACAAGACCTCCACAACAACCATAGTAAGTACTCTATCCATACACACACTAGGCATTCCTTCATACACACACTACCGGCATACTCACATCACTTTATCTTTACAGACTACAAGAACAAACATAGACGAGAGAGGTGTTACCACCGACCACTTCTAAATACAAGCTCGAGACCTGCTGTTTGCTATATTGAAACCTGCCATAGTATATCACAAGTTGGGATATATAACACAACAAAATTTCATCACGACAAAGGCCCACATCAATAAGACATACACTAGTTTCAAAATGTCCTTGAAGATTACCTTACGCAATATAATCAACATAACTTAGAAGTAACTGTACAGAGGACAGAAGAATGGAATCTATATAGCATGAACTGAAGATTTTAACAAGTGTCTACCCATACGCACCATTTTAATGTGTTGAAACTTTTTTAAATGTTGTATATTGTGGCCTGTGTGTTTTTTTTTAATATGTTTTACATACTCATACTCTATTTGTAACTTTTTACCCTAACCACTGATATTTTAATTATATGCTATTATATACATTTCCATCCCCCATTAGACATCCGGATGCCTAATATAACAACTTGTGTATTGTCTAATGGCTAAACAAAACATGTACTAGCTGATGATGGCCGTTAAAGGGCCGAAACCGGTACTAGCTTAATATATTAAAATAAATTGTGTATTGAATGGTGGAAAAACACATTTCTTATCTATACTTTCAGTGACTAGTTTTCGTACATTAACATGTAATGTAAAACAGTGCACTATAGAGATGAGCTGGAGGTTTAAATCACCTGCTGAGGAGCTGGTAGTCAGCGTGTTAATGAATGCCTTGTTTTGGTTAAAATCTATGTGAATTTAAAAAATTAAAAATAATTAAAATCAATGTGGATGGCTGAATGGGCCGGTGAAATGGGAAGGAAAATTGATATACTTATTTTAACTTATTTTGAAACTATGTCTATTCATTTGAACAGGTATTAAAAAATGTTTTTGTACCCAGCACTTATCTACTGGAACGCTGAAGTGGATTAATGTCACTAGCAGGGAAATTAAAAATTGTTCTGCATTGTGTATAATGATGGGGCTGGTGAGGAAGTCGTGTCTGTGCATATGGCTGCATCAGCCATCGCTCCTCCAAGGACACAGTAGATTTGTCGTTAACAAAATGATTTTGGGGAAGCTCTTTTAAAAATGGTATGACAGCAATCAGCTTCAGGGACCCTGCATTAACTGAATTCAAGAAACACTTTTATGAAATTACAACGAACAACATTCACCTTGGAAAGAGCTAATGAAGAGAATATCCTTGAAAAAAAAAATAGAACAGTGACAAAGGAAAATTATTTTTCAAAACGTTTTATTAGTAGACAACTAGAATATCATACACCATAGTGAATTTTAATTATTTTAAATTTTTTTAAATTCACATAGATTTTAAGCAAAGCAAGGTACTCATTAAGATATTTTTAAGATAATATACTTTGTAATTTCACCTAAGCATTGTAATATAACTGAGGATTTTCCAAATGGAACGTAACATGTAAGCTATTATTTGATTTGCTTAAAGCAAATACAATTATCAAAAAGGTGGAAATTTATTGTTATTGATTCAATGTAGACCTGTCTCTGTCGGTTCAACGTAAAGCAGATTGTAAAAAAAAAAATATAATAATAATAACTTTTAAATCTGTTTGGTGAGGATATTTTTGAGTATGTAGCCGAGCAAATAAACTTATACTATCAGCAGAATTCAGTCAAATTCTCATAATTTATCCACTAATTATCCACTAAAGCCCTGAAATGGACTAATGTCACTAGCAGGGAAATTAAAAATTGTTCTGCATTGTGTATAGTGATGGGGCTGGTGAGGAAGTTGTCTGAAAAAATACTGGTTAACCGATCCCCTAATACCGGTATTCCTACTATTCACACCAGAAAAGAGTACTAGGACTATTCAGGAAGGCCTCCAGAAAGAAACACAATAGTCTTTCAATGGTTAGTGAAGGTCTGACTATTTGTATGGATGCACTCCACTTTGGAGATAGTTCGAAAGTGGCCAGGAACAGAGCTTGTGTGTGGTGTGAGGGGCACCCAGTCTGCAGTGTGTTAATAATGTTGTCAGTGTATTTAAACTTTTGAAATGAATGCTGGAACTGCATATTCATTCATCTTGCACTTGTCCGCAGTGAGGTGACAATTCAATAAAAGCTTTAGCGTCATTGCCACAGAATTGCAAGCTGTCCACTTCATGGCCGTATCGATGAGTATAATCAACAAATTAATCTAAAAAGCCACCTAATCGATACTTTATTTCTTTTGCCTTTGGCAAACTTAAAGATACATTAACAAACACAGTACATGTTTCGATCACTTAGTGGTCATCTTCAGCTGTATATAAAAATCTGAGATGATAACATTTAAAAGCAAGCAATACCTGAAGACTGGTGCATATGACATAAACTTTCATTCAAGCACAAGTGTTTTTGAATAAGTGCCTTACCATAGACACTTCAGAATATTTTAAAGTATGTTTATTAAAAACAAAGTGTTTAACATCACCACAGACGCGAATTTTAATTAAGTTATTATTTTTCTCACAAATGCCTGAAGATTATTACAAACACGAACTTTTTATTCACGCCACCTAATGTTATCAAAAATAATTTTACCATAGACGCTTTTAAATATTTTAAATATGTTTTTCATCATTTAAGTTTTTAAACACAATTGTAAATGATACTGTAATTTAAGTATCATTCACATAAATCTCCTTACCCCCAACCCTCCCTCCCATCTTCCATTTCATTTAAAGCATCTAGAACAATAGTTTTTGGATTCCCATGGGATATAGTTTTAAGATTCAATGTGCTTGCTTTTAAATGTTATCATCTAAGATTTTTTATATACAGCTGAAGATGACCACTAAGTGGTCAAAACATGTACTGTGTTTGTTAATATATTTTTAAGTTTGCCAAAGGCAAAAGAAATAAAGTATCGATTAGGTGTCTTTTTAGATTAATTTGTTGATTGCCACAGAAGTTTTTCAACACTGTAAGGTCCATATACTTGGCATTACTAATGGGTAAGAGTTCATCATACAGAGGATTGAGCAGCAAATTCTTGAGGATGAAGACATAGAGCTTTAGGCTTTTCTTTCTATGGAGCAATTGCTGCAGTCAGATGTGCACCATTATAACTCAACTGGTACTGCACAAGGTGTGGACTTTCTGTTGCATGACCACACATCTTATTGGTCTTCTTGGAAAGGACATTTTGTAGAATGGTGTCAGAAATTTAGTCCACGACAAAAATCTGTTTTAGCTTTCACAAAAACAGCCCTAAGTGGTTGCAGTTTCATTTCTATAATTTTATCGGTCATAACTGCAAGATTCTCTAGGTTTTCATCACGTACTACAAGAATATTCTTAACTGAATCTGGCAACTTATCGAGCCAAAGAGTTTTTAGGATTTTATCCGAAACATCTAACCCATCTAGGGACTGCATCTTCGCCACAGTTGACTAGGCTTCATGTCTCCCAACTCAATACTAGTCAAAAGTTTCTTACCCCTTCCAGTGTCACTGAAATATTTTGTACTTTTCTTAAGTGTTTATTTTTTTCAAATAAAAGTTCCAAAACATGCACATTTTTAACTTTTTAATATTGTTCATAAATACATTTTAAAAGAGAAAATTTGTACAATATTTAATATTGTTCATAAATACATTTTAAAAGAGAAAATTAATACAAAATAAAAAATCAGTTCAGGGAAACCGTGGTGTTTCCACTTACAAAATTCAGCCTGCAAATCAGTCCCTTTTGCCGGGCTGAGTGGCTCAGATGGTTAAGGTGCTGGCCTTCTAACCCCAACTTGGCAGGTTCGATCCTGGCTCAGTCCGGTGGTATTTGAACATGCTCAAATACGACAGCCTCGTGTTGGTATATTTACTGGCACGTAAAAGAACTCCTGCGGGACTAAATTCCGGCACCTTGGCGTCTCCGAAGACCGTAATGGTAGTTAGTGGGACGTAAAGCAAATAACATTATTATTATTATTATTATTATTATTATTATTATTATTATTATTATTATTATTATTATTATTATTAATCAGTCCCTTTTGCTCTTCAATAACAGCACAATCCTTCTCACAACACTTAACAATTGACAAATAAAAAAGGCAACAAAAAAAAAAACACAGATTGTAACACTGTGATGAATGAGGCTCACATTGTAGACTATCAGTATTGTTTTTTGCTATGATAGTCTTGAAAACACCCCACTGGATGAAGATATGGCTTGTCTGTGCAGGTATTGCTGTTGTAAATATTCTCTTGCCTTTGTTTCCTACTGACACAAACAACACACCTGTCAGATCCCATTTCTTTCTTCCCCATATAGCGAGATCTTCCATTTAGTCTTTCGTCTTCTGGCCCCTTCCGAGGTATCCCTCTTTTTCTCGCAGGCATATCCCCCATTTTCCTCAGGCAGCACGATGTGACAGTGGATTCCTCTGGTACATTGACTTGTAGAGAACGTAGGAATTAATGATGTATACTTCTACTAACCAAAAGAAGAAATTTCTCCACCAAACTAGTGTCCTGCGCATAAACTGGTACGGTAATTTGAAATCAAGTGATCACTTCGATCTACACCTCCCATTTTCTTTGTATAATGATGAACTACTACTGGTTTCTCAGTTGGTGATTTGCCAGGGATTTTACTTGGAGCTTCTAGAATGCTGTCACCTTTGTGTTTTGTTCTCAGCATTACTACAACCCTCTTGTCCTTCCATGTTAAACCCATAACATTGTCCTTTCTGTAGGCTTTGACCTCTCCCTTCTTCGTCTTTTTAGTTTCCTTTTTCAGCAGTTCTGCTGGCATCCATTTCCTTGTAGGCATGACAGTGCCTGTAAGAGTGAAACCCATTTTTCCTAACTAATTGGCTAATTCAGGACTTGTAGCCTATATTATCTATCAGTATAAACATTGAGAGCTCTGGGTGGCTGACAAAGGCACAAAACTACTTGAGAGGTTTTCAGGAATAACGATGGACTTACCGGTAAAAATTAATTCAAATAATCTGTCTCACTGTTAGAGAGGGCAAAGACCTTGAGGCCAAATTTGACAGGTTTATTAGTGTTGTAAATTTTGAAGGAGACAACCCCCTTGAACTTGACAGTACTCTCATGTACTGCAACATTTTCAGAAGGTGTGTGGAACACTGTACATCTTTCTGAAATATATTCTAGCACTGGTCTTACTTTATGATCTCTGTGTTCTGTGTCACCTTGGCCATGATTATGATTCAAATGCAAACTCAGGAATATCAACATGAATTTATTACAAGAGAAGATATTTCCAAAAAAAATGGCATGCACTTCTGCCACTCCATTGTAAAATAATCCTTTATATCACATCTAGGATAGACCCATATTTATAATCATGCCCAGTAGGACCTCGACATCACTTTTTTCAATATGCACCCACTTTCTGTACCGAAAATGTGGCAGTTTTTGTTGCCATTTTCTTATCATATAAGTGAATTTCATTTCATATGTGTGTTATAGTTTCATCACCAAGAAAAAGGTTAAAGTAATCTATAAGTGGTGTGTCAGCATCAAAATTACTTGGAAGATTTTGTGGAATGATGTGTGGATATGCTGAAAGTCAGTGCGTAAACAGGTTCAGGATCGTACTGAGGAACATCACGGAAAACGGGCATGCCTTGAAATACTGCACTTGTATCTGCATCACCACTGCCCTTATCTCCATCAGTTTCACTGTCACTTGATACTGAACCTTCAATCTCGTCAATATTGTCTTCAGAATCACTGTATTCGCTGTCCAGTTTGTCCAAAAATCTTGAAATTGTAGCCACACTTTAGTCACACGAATACGCCATTTCACTGTTTATTTACATCAACTGATGCTGTCAACTCAGGTACCTATCAAACCAATCCTGAAAAATATAAATGAAATGATTTACGTAGTCATTTCCGGTTCCAGGTGCATTCATAAATATTATCTAATACTTTTCTGCAACCAACCGTAATTTTCTGTAAACCTCGGAATATTCTGTAAACAACCTGCTAGAGCGGGAACATATTGTGGAAAATATCATAAACGATACACAAGGAGAAAGTGTCGGCACGGAATATTCCAGAAAAGACACATGAAAGGTTAAGTTGTCAATGATCAGTTTCTTTAAAAATAGTGAGAAGTAGAGTTTTAGCAGCCATATATTTGTCTCACTGAGAATGATGTCCCATATATTTTCAAGATATCTCTGTTCGAGGTTAGAAAGCAAATAATTGAACTTATCACTTTTACTCTTAACCTTTCGTATTGTGAATTGAGCTTCCACATGGATGAACCATATTTTAGGCTTTTCCACCCAGAAAAGAGGTAGTTTAATGCTTACTGTATGGGTTTCATTGTCTCCAGCTCCATCCTTGTCCTGAGATGTTTTAGCTGTAGGATTGTTATCTGGTGTAAAGCACCTTGTCTATTTTAAGGCATTGATACGGTAAAACTCACGCCAGCATTTTGAACATGATTTTTTCCAAATGACACGAATGCAAATTATCGTGTCGGGTTCAGCAACCGATGATAACAGTTACGAACTCACACTTTATTTTAAAATAATTAGCACATAAATTATCAACTCTTTTGTTCCCAGTTCAAGACCACAGATGACTGTCTCATGTCAAGGAATAATTGTTTGTTGTTGTCAGGGACAAAAGGTCATGGATTAAAAATATACACACACACATCATGTGGTTCGTTACAAACTCATTAGCATATGCATTTTCCATCAGTGCTCGACAGATGCTATACAAATGTTGGTTTTTGCTTAGTACACTGCAGAGCATACACAAATTCAACGCACTGCTGCAGTGGCTTTTAAGCACAAGTGCATACGTGTACGTAGAACCAGCCCAAGTGATTAATGTATCTCATCAGCTCTGTGTAATTCAAAATATTCTACCTAAAAAGAAGATTGGTTGCAAAGCATGTTTTTATATTTGCTGAGAACTTTAACTGAGGAAATGAACTGAGATCAAAAATTCCCTTATTTATTTTTAAACATGTTTTATCTTACATTCTGCGATCTCTATTTTGCCATATTTATTTTTAAGCATATGTTTAACCATTGACTTGATTGTTCAGTTGAGCGTGGAGTTGCGTTGTAAAAATTCATATTGATTTACCATCTATAAGAGAGTTATTCAACAAAATATCTTATTGTTTCAGACCTGCAGACTTCGTCTACTTCCTCCATCAGGCTCAGACTTACCTGCACACAATCCATTCCTGCCTCCGTCTGCTATAACTCAAGTTATGCTTATAGCCAATCCAAATAAGGTAAGCTAATAAATATATCTTATAAGTTATTTCCTAAATATTTCCAGATTTATTTTAATTTTTTGAAATTTCTCTACCGGTGTTTCATAGACCTCTCATGATAACATAGGTTCATTTTGTATAAAACTTTTGCATTAAAAACAATGTTATAAAATTCAAATCTGTGTAAAGAATACATTATAAGTAGGCACTTAAAGTATTTTATTTACTTAGCTAATGAGTTGCTGTGTGGTTTGGGTCATATAGCTGTCAGCTTGCATTCGGTAAATAGTGGGTTTGAATCCCACTGTCGGCAGCCCCCACTGTTTTTCTGTGGTTTCCTATTTCCACACTAGGCAAATGCTGTGTTGTACCGTAATTAAGGTTATGGTTGCTTCCTTCCCAATCCTAGCCCTTTCCTATCCCATCCCATAAGACCTGTCCGTTTTGGTGCGACGTGAAGCAAATTGTATCATTTTATTTATTCATGTTAAAGTACTGTATACAATTATAAAACCGAGTGGAGTGCCCTCACACGTTAACACGCTATGACTATAGAACCAAACTCTGCAGTCGGGAGATGCATGGGTGTAAGCCCCACTGTCAGCTGTCTTAAGAATGGCTTTCTATGATTTCCCATTTGCACTTCCAGGCAAATGCCGGAACAGTTCCTATTCATAGGCTATAGCCGATTCCTTCCACCTCCTTACCCAACTTCATTCACCATCATTCATGTCATCTTCATTAGCTCCTCAACCTGTGTTTGGCGTCAGGATGGGCATCCAGCTGCAAAAACATGCCATATGAATTTATCTCATCTCCGACCCCACACTAGGAAACGGGACATACATACGGTATATACTCTGACGGAGGTGCGAACTATTATGGGTTGTCCGTAATTATTACGGATTTAACCTCACGATTACGGCATTACGGTCAAAGAGAACGTTATTACGGAAAAGCGACATTATCATGAATAAATAATTTTCTACAGAAAAAAAGGAAGAATGAAAGATGTTCAATCCTTTCCAGCATTTCTGATCAATCCGCCTCGTTTTAATGCTTGTGAGTTGGCAATGATACTTACTCGATTGTCACTTCCTTTTTCCACCCATAAGCGTTGTGAAATTCATTGTACAAATCCGTAAGTAATGTTGTATTTAGAGAATTGAGGGCCATGTTAAGCACATGTACACGGGTATCATTTATGGTTCAGAAGACGAAAATGTTATCACAGGGGGAAGGATATTTCAAGAATACCTACTGCGTAGAGATGAGAAGAATGCAAGAATGAGGAATGTGGCCTGCAAGCACGAACTTCCTGTTCTGCCCAGACAGATCAGCTCTTATCTGCTCGTATCTGCTACACGAAAACATTGACTGGCACTCTGCAGTTTGCTGGATTACAACTGACAAGAGCGAAGAGCTGCCAGTAGAAGACAATATAAAGTCGCCTGGGTAGTAGCGGAGTTGCTATGGTAACCATTGCGTCACTGGCTCTGCTAGTGAAAACCCCTTCGTCCCGTGCCTCATCGGGCATGTGCATTCTTCTGATCTCCCAACAGTACACTAAAAACATCTGCTGGATGTGAAACGAGTTACAAAGAATGTTTTATCACTGAATTAACAGGTAGTATGCAAATGTTATTGTGTAATACGATACGCTTTAGAATAGATTGTGTTCGGGAAGGAAAAAGGAGGTATCATTATCGAGAACGGAGGACATGCTTTGGACTTGACTCGAAAATTTTCTGTGGGGCGAAGGGTGATTACTGATAACCCCACTTCAAAGGTTGGCACCTCTGCGCTGAGTGGCCAAAAGTCATGGGAAGACATTGAACATACTGTTAATAATGAGTTGCTCCTCCGCGAGCCCTTTAGGTGGTAACAGTACGGCGATTCATCGACTCGACAAGGTGTTAGAATCGTTTTGTAGGGATCTGGACCCACACATCTTTCAATGCTACTCACAATTGGTCTTGTGTAACTTGTGCGGGGTTCGTGGAGCGTACACCAGCATCGACCCAACCGCCTGCGTGCCACCACAGAGCTGTGAAATGGCTCATTGTCCTGTTGAAGCATGGCATCTCCATCAGGGTACTCTAGGGCCAGAAAGGGATGCAGATGCTCTGAAAGAATGTCCACATAACGTGCACCTGTCAGCACTCCCTGCAACCGGACAATGGGGCCTAATTGCGACCATGAGAACACTGCCCATACCAGAACTGAGAAACCTCCTGCCTTGACACAACCTTGTTGATACGCAGGATCCATAGCTTCATGGGACATACGCCACACTTTCATGCGGCCATCAGCTCTATACAACTGGAACCGGGATTCATCGGACCATGCCACACACCACTATTGTTCCATGGTCCATTGCCGATGTTCGCGGACCCATGCACTTCGTTGAACTCTGTGTCGAGGTGTCAGCAAAGGGACACAAGGTGGTCGTTGGCTGGTGAAGTGTATGTGGTGCAGTTGCCTCCTTGAAGTCCTGGTAGAAATTCTTTCCTGACTCCCAACATTCAACTGGGCGGTGATCTGACTCACAGCGGTGCGGTTCTGCGGAGGCAGCGTGATGACCATTTGTTAAACACCTGTGGTCTTCCCATGCAGTGGTTTACGCGGGTGGTAACATTCTCTTTGCGATATTGAAGATCCACCCTCGACACTGTTGACCTCGGAAACCCAAATTCGCGTGTAATCTCTGCGCCCCTGTGCGATGATCATCCCATGTTCAGAGTCGGTTAACTCTCAAAGTGTTGCCATCTTCACGACACTGGCATAGATGACAGACTGCTCAGCTAGCCGCAATGCACAGGAGTTATACATGGCATATTTTCTAATAGGACACCCCTACCTGTGACTTTCGGCCACTCAGTGTAATTATAAAGAAGAAAAATACATTCACACAGAAACATTCACCTATATTAATAGGGCTTGGTTTGACACATGTAGAGCCAGGCTGAGTGCATATCTGCCAACTTTCCCGATTTAAGCAGGAGACTCCCGATTTTCGACAGTTTTCCCGCCTGCAGATTATTCTATCATTTCTCTTGATTTTAGCTTGTTTTTTGGTGAACTTCAAATATTTGTTTTCAAATCCCACTATTTCAGCATTGTACGCTAGTAGCCAGAAGTCCTTCGCTCGTTAGCTGCTTTCAAATGAAATATCGACGTTTATTAGTACGTGAAATACATGTGAATGTGCGATGTTTATTGAAACCTGTATATCGTGATGCGTATATCGATTGCAAATCTCTCGTTCCCGCGTGCTATGTTCATGTTCGTTCACATTAGTCTAGTCGATTCTAGAGACTAGTCACTAGATTTGGAGTCTATTTTAGTAATTTAATGACATAATTTCAGAGATAGTGACTAGTGACTTTTGTAGAGATTTTAGGAGCCATTTGAGGCAATTCTGGTGAATTTTAATTTATTACTAGATAAAAATAGCATTGTGCTGCGCATAATCGCATGGGCGTGTGATGCAGTATATTAATCTGTGCATTTGGTAAGTAAGTAAGGCTTATCAGAGACCGATCATCTCACTCATATACTCCCTGTGAGGGAATAGAGATGTGTAATTTTTAGCCTTGTAGCCTCATATAGCAACAGTCAGGTTTTGTGACAATACATGTTATAATATATACCATAGTACTCCTGTATTGCGCAAGACATCTAGAATGAGCAGTTTTGACCAATTGTATCTCCTGATTTTTGGTTTTGTAAAGTTGACAGGTATGTGAGTGGCTCAGATGGTAGAGCACTGGCCTTCTGACCCCAACTTGACAGGTTCGATCCAGGCTCAGTCTGGTGGTATTTGAAGGTGCTTAAATATGTCAGCCTCATGTCGGTAGATTTACTGGCATGTAAAAGAACTCCTGCGGGACTAAATCCCAGCACCTCAGGTCAGATCTCTGAAAACCGTAAAAGTAGTTATTGGGACGTACATCAAATACTACTATTATTATTATTATTATTATTATTATTATTATTATTATTATTATTATTATTATTAACATATGAGGATGTCTATTTCCTTTATGATTATACTTTTGTAGAGTTGCTTAGACAAAATAGAAAATAACAGAGCAGGGAGTAATGGAGAGAAGATCATAAAAAAATTTAGTGTTTAAGGCCCGGTTTCACAATTTGAGTTTAAGCCGAAGCTTTAGTAAGCCACGCACGCCACTTAAGCAAGGCTTACTCTTTAGCTTAAACACTACGAGTTTCACAGTAGGGGGACCATGTGCAGCTCTACTAAGCTGAACATCTCCGAAGTTGGTAATGCTTGCGCATGCGCAATGATTCAATTCTCATCTTTGTTTACATCCGTAGCCTATGATTGATTGATTTGTAGGTTATACATAGTTTATCAGCCAAGATAATTTAGAAAAATGAACGGAAAATGTTATTCCAATAATAGTAACAAAAATACAGTTTAAAAAAAGGTCACTCGCCCGTCCTGCTGACACGTATTACCACTACAGTCTAAAATGGCCATAACTTCTGAACCATTCATGCAAATAATGTCCTGACAAGGTTATTGTAATCCTTATAAAATACAGGAGGAGGTCAAAAATTTATTTCGATGAGGAATTCGAGGATAATATCAAAATATTTATTTAATGTTAAGGAGTTAATTTTTTTTACCGCTGAGTATAGCATAAAATCGCTTCTAGAGGGCAAACGGTTGGAAATAGGTATATACCATCGCAGACTTTTTTGTAGAGGTTTCTATGCTCTACAATTCGTACACTTACACTTGGGGTCTATCGTTGATGGTTCACGCAGCATAAGCCAAGAAAGCAAGTGACCGACCGACATTTTTGTCTCTTTTACTGTATATCGGAACACGGAAACTGTATTATTTCACGAGCCTCGAAATATATTCAGAAATATAAGTTATTTAATGTTATTGGTTTTACGTCCCACTAACTATGAATTTGAGCACCGTCACCACAGGACTGAGACAGGATCGAACCTGCCAAGTTGGGCTATAAGAAGGCCAGCGCTCTATCATCTGAACTGAATCCGTAGCTTAAACCTCAGTTTCATACAGCTTAAGCCAGTCACAGATAAGCTCGGCTTACCACTTGCACTCCCCACTGTGAAACTCGTCCAGAGCTTAAGCTCCCGCTTAAGCCCGATCCAAGGCTTAAGCGTATACTGTGAAACCGGGCCTAACTGGTGTTGAGGTCAGGTGCTTCCTAGACCTGAGCATCAGCTGATGTCAAAATACATCTCAAGATAAGATGATAAGTAGTTCTTCTTTCCATATTCTTCTCTCCAGCAACCGACTTCATTTACTTTGCAGCAGTGTCTCAACTATACATTTTTGTCCACCAAAGTAAGCTGCAGTCGAAAATTCGGGATTTGTGTGATGTTTCCTTCCTTTTTATGTACTTGATTATACCATGCCAGACCCGTGGTCCAGGGATTGTGAGCTTGCCTCTTACCTAGAAGCCCCAGATTCCATTCCTGGCCAGATCAGGTTTTTTTTTATGGATGTGAGGGCTCGTTCAATGTCCGTAAAAATTGAGGAGCCACCTGATGATGAGAAAGTGGCCACGATCTTGAAGGACAACAACAACTGCTGAGAGGATTCATCACGCTGTCCACGTGTCACCTCGTTATCCGCAGGTCTTCGGCCTAAGCAGCGGTTGCTTGATAGGTCAAGGTCCGTCTCTACTGTAGTACCATGGGGTCTGTCTGTTTTTTGTATAATTGCATACTTGATAAATTACTGCTCTCTATCTTTTACTCTAGTCGGCTTTCTTACCTGAGCATTTACGGAAGTACAGGCCATCTCTATGTGTCGGTCAAGATCACACAGCACACACTGCTTTATCAGTGATTTTGCAGTTTCCCTCCCTTTTAGCCCTGTTTGTGTTATGTCAGCAGTTGTGTCTTTTAAGCTTAGAATTGTTCCTCACAGTAAATTTGAAAAACAGAAACCATGGTATCCCTGGAGAAAATTGACGTAGCAAGTTATAACATATTGCATGGATAAATAGAGCAGGATAATGCCAAAAACAAAGTGAACCTGTAAGAATGCAGAATCACATTGGACTATATTATAATACACTGATATGAGGATATGTTACAAATTCTGTTTCAAGCATGAAATAAATGAAACAGGCTGAAAAATGAAAATGTAAGAACAGTTTTTTATGGGTTCCAAGTGTCTGTTCACAGACAATTTACTACAATATAGTCACATAATAACAATAACACACCTAAGCTATGGAAAAGAAATAGGAGAGTATAATATCCCTACTCATTCTTTTTCAAATTTTCGTATTACAGTACATTCAATTATGCTTTCGTAGATATATTTGTTAATCATACCATCTTGGTCATTGTGAATGATTTCTAAAGTAAGTAATTTCTAAATATAATTCAGAATTAAATTGAAAAAATGAATACTGTTAACCCCTCAAGCTGGCGATTTAATTCCGAGCTGCCCACTTCGCAGGCAGTTTTTAAATTGAAGCTCAACATCAAGTTAAATAATTCATAATTCTAAATATATGAAACACTAGCTAGATACCCATGCTTTGCTACAGTATCATACTGAAATTTATAATTGAATGCTTAACGTTTTATATATAATCTGCCGAAATTCGCAATATGACTCGTTTTCTGAGAGAATCCGCCAAAATTCGTGATCTGACTCGTTTTCTGAGAGATTACGGCAAAGTTCCTCCCATTTTTCAATCTTTCTTTCCAGCAATCAATTTCGTACTTCCCGGGCCAGGTCCGGGTGTTCCACCCAGTCAGTTGGATCCCTAAATCTTTGCCATCTTTTCCTATAAGCATTTTTAATATGGATCAAATCCTTGAGGAGATCCAGCATGGTGTTTTCTTTGGTGCCTTGGCAGTACTGAACCTGCGACCAGACTACATTCATAGTCATTACCCGGCCAGGACCCACTTTCAGCGCTGTATGCACATTTTGACGGCGGTCCAGAACATTATTATTATTATTATTATTATTATTATTATTATTATTATTATTATTATTATTATTATTATTGATGTTCTGGACCTCACAGCAAGATGCAAGACCGCTACTTGGCGGTAAATTACATCTGCTGCCATTGTCATTGCTGACAATGTGACCAGCACTATTGTTGCGCGTAGGCAAGTGGGCGGGATTTCTGGCGATACGAATGATATACTTCCGTGCATTATTGACCTTATTATAGAGGTGAACAATTGCACGGTCAATATAATTCTTATCGTTAATTCAAATGTGATTAAATTTTTATTTATATGCCAGGAGAATCTACTGTAATCTAACTTTAAGTCCTCCAAAGGAAAAGTTGGCTCTTGAAAACGAACCCAGGAAAGATTAAAAATGATCGATTTATGATCGGAATAATTACATTATGAACAGAATTTTATTATTGGTCTCAACTCTTTTTTCACCCCACCGTCGTTAAATTGATTTGCCCTCCCCCCCAAAAAAGGCATGTTTCTTTGTTTAAAGGAGATTCCAAATACCAATGTTCATGTCTGTTGCCTTCAGTTTTGAGATATAAGTTTCTCCATTAAAAGAATTCACTTTTCTCATTTTCTTTCACACTCCCCGCCCCCTTAAGTGAATTTTCCCGCAAAAAAATATTTGTTTCTTTAATAGTAAAATATCTTCTAAATACCAATAATCACAATTCTAACATCTTCAGTTTTTGAGATGTGTGTCCTCATAAAAGGAATTAAACTCCTTTTCACCCCCGCCCCTCCAGATGATTTCCCCTCAAAAACGTGTTTTTCTTTGTTTTTAAAGGACATCCAAATACCAATTTTCACGTCTGTACCAACTTTAGTTTTATTAGATGTAAGTATCCTAATACAATAAATTCAATTAATTTTTCATTTCTTTCACACTCCCCCCCCCCCCCCCACACACCTTCATTGGATTTTCCGACAATGCCTGTTTCGTTACTTATAAACCAGATTCCAAATACCAATTTTCACATCTGCAAAATCTTTCGTTTTTGAGATAATAGTGTCTTCATACAAATAATTCAAGTAATTTTTCAATTACCCCCCCCCCCCCCCCCCCCGTTGAAGAGGATGTCCGAAACAAAAAAAAAAACATATTTCTTTATTTTTAAAGGAGATTCCAAATGCTAAATTTCACGTCTGTAACATCTTCCGTTTTTGAGATATCAGTAAATTAAATTAAAAGAATTCAACCCCATTTTCAGTCACTTTTACCCTGCCCCCACCCAAGTGCTTGGACCGAAAACAAAAAAATACATGTTCCTTTATTTTTAATAGAGATAAAAATACCATTTTTCACTTCTGTAACATTTTATGTTTTTGAGATATACTGTAGAAATGCTCATTTTAAAATTTCACTCCTTTTAAGTTCCCCTTAAGTGGGTTTTCCAAAAACAAATCACCTATGTCTCTTTCCTTTTACAGGAGATTTTAGATACCAATTTTTACGTCTGTAACATTTTACGCTTCTGACATATACTGTAGATATAGTCTTTCTAAAAATTCAACCCAATTTTTTCTCCTTTATAACCCCCATTAATTGGATTTTCCAAAACTAAAAAAATACGTGTTTCTTTATTTTTAAATGAAATCCCAAATACCAATTTTCAGGTTTGTAATATCTTAAGTTTCTGAGATAGAGTATTATCATTAAAGGCATTCAACCCCTTTTTCACACTTTTTCACCCCTCTTATTGGGATTTTCCAAAACAAAATGTGCAGGTTTATGGTTTTAAAGATTCTAAATACCAATTTTTGCGTCTGTAAACTTTGAAAGTTTTGAGATATAGATACACTCATTTTAAAAAATTCACCCCCCCTTTTCACCCCCCATTAATTGGATTTTCCAAAAATTTAAAAAAAAAGTGTTTATTTTTAGTGGAGATCCCAAATCCAAATTTTCAGGTCTGTAATGTTTTCAGTTTCTGAGATATAAGTATCCTCATTAAAGGCATTCAGCCCCTTATTCATCCTTCTTCACCACTCCTATTGGGATTTTTTTCCGAAAACAAAACAATACGTGTTTCTTTATTTTTAAAGGACCAAGCTTGATAGCTGCAGTCGCTTAAGTGCAGCCAGTATCCAGTATTCGGGAGATAGTAGGTTCGAACTCCACTGTCGGCAGCCCTGAAAATGGTTTTCCGTGGTTTCCCATTTTCACACCAGGCAAATGCTGGGGTTGTACCTTAATTAAGGCCACGGCCACTTCCTTCCCACTCCTAGCCTTTCCTGTCCCATCGTCGCCATAAGACCTATCTGTGTCGGTGCGACGTACAGCAACTATTAAAAAAAAAAAAAAAATTTAAAGGAGATTCTAAATACCAATTTTACCTCTGTAAACTTATAAGGTTTTTAGATATAGATACACTCATTTTAAAATTTCACCCCCCTCTTCACCCCCTTATCGACGAATTATCTAAAAATCCTCCCTTAGCGAGCACCTACATTGTAATATAAATGTATCCTCAAAATTTCATTTCTTTATGTCCAGTAGTTTGTGCTCAGCGATGATGAATCAGTCAGTCAGTCAGTCAGTCAGTCAGTCAGTCAGTCAGTCAGTCAGTCAGGACAAGTTATTTTATATATATGGACTAGCAAGATACCCGTGCTTCGCTACGGTATCATACTGAAATGTGTAATTGAATGCTTATTGTTTTAGATATATAATCCGCCGAAATTCGCGATCTGACTGGTTTTCTAATAGATTACGGCAAGTTTCCTTCCATTTTTCAATCTTTCTTTCCAGCAATCGATTTCATAGTTCCCGGGCTAGATCCAGGTATTCCACACGGTCAGTTGGGTCCCTAAATCTTTGCCATCTTATCCTATAAGCATTTTTAATATAGATCAAATCCTTCCGGAGATCCGGCGTGGTGTCGTCTTGGGTGCGTTGGAGGTACTGAACCTGCGACCGGACTGCATTCCTTGTCATTACCTGTCCAGGACCCGTTTCCAGCGCGGTCCGCACATTTGACGACGGTCCAGAACATTATTATTATTATTATTATTATTATTATTATTATTATTATTATTATTATTATTATTATTATAAGATGTTCTGGACCCCACAGCAAGATGCAAGACCGTTACTTGGCGGTAAATTACATCTGCTGCCATTGTCATTGTTGACAATGTGACCAGCACCATTGTCGCGCGTAGGCAAGTGTGCAGGATTTCTGGTGATACGAACGACATACTTCCGTGCATTATTGACCTTATTATAGAGGTGAACAATTTGACAGTCAATCGCATTCCTATAGTTTATTTCAAATGTTTTTAAATTTTTATTTATATGCCAGGAGAATCTACTGTAATCTAAGAACGTTCTCCGAAAGAAAAGATGGCTGTTGAAAACGAACCCAGGAAAGATTAAAAATGATCGGTTTATGATCAGAATAAGTACATCGAAATCTACAGCCTGTTTCCAGTCATTCACAGGGTCAGGAATGGAATGAATAAAGCCCCATCTAGCGGCAACAATAGGAACTGTGCCAGTTGCCGAAGCACTCCTCTGGGGCAATGATCGATGAATGATAAATGAAATGAAATATTGGACAGTGTTGCTGGAATGAATGATGACAGGGAAAACCAGAGTATCCGGAGAAAAACCTGTCCCGCCTTTGTTTTGTCCAGCACGAATATCACATGGAGTGACCGGGATTTGAACCACGGAACCCAGTTGTGAGAGGCCAGCGCGCTGCCGCATGAGCAACGGAGTCTCCATATAAGTACATTATGAACACTAAAATCAATTGGTCTCGCCTCCTTTTACACCCCACCGCCGTTAAGTTTATTTACCCCCTACCAAAAAAAAAAGAAAATTAAAAGAATGAGTGTTTCTTTATGTTTAAAGGAGATTCCAAACACCAATGTTGACATCTGTTACCTTCAGTTTTGAGATATAAGTATCCCCATAAAAATAATTCACTTTTTTCACTTCCTTTCACACTCCCACCCCCAAGTGAATTTTCTGGCAAAAAATACTTGTTTCTTTAATAGTAAAGGATCTTCTAAATACCAATTATCGCGACTCTAACTTCTTCAGTTTTTTATTTATGTGTCCTCATGAAAGGAATTCAGCTTCTTTTCACTCCCGCTCTCCCAAGATGGTTTCCCCCCCAGAACGCGCTTTTCTTTGTTTTTAAAGGATTTCATATTCCAATTTTCACGTCTGTAACAACTTTAGTTTTTATTAGATGTATGTATTCTCATATAATTAAATCAATTAATTTTTCAATTCCTTCACCCCACTCCCGTTCATTGGATTTTCCGAGAATACGTGTTTCTTTACTTTTAAAGCAGATTCCAAATATCAAATTTCATGTCTGTACCATCTCCATTTTCGAGATATAAGTAGCCTAATTAAAAGAAATCAACACCATTTTCAGACACTTTTTCCCCCGCCCCCTCCACCCAAGTGGTATTTCCGAAAACTAAAAATACAAGTTTCTTTATTTTTAATAGAGATAAAAAATACCATTTTTCACTTCTGTAAATTGTTAAGTTTTTTTAGATATACTGTACAAATTCTCATTGTAAAATTTCACCCATTTTTATTTCCCTTAAAGTGGAGTTTCCAAAAACAAATCACATGAGTTTCTTTACATTTACAGGAAATTCCAAATACACACTTTTTACGTCTGTAACATTTTACGTTTCTCAGATGTTCTGTAGATAGTCTTTTGAAAGACTCACCCCAATTTGTCACTCCTGTTTAACCGCCATTAATTGGATTTTCCAAAAACAAAAGGTATGTGTTTTTTTATTTTTAAAGGAGATACCATATACAAATTTTCAGTTCTGTAATATCTTCAGTTTCTGAGATATATGTATCCTCATTAAAGGCATTCAACCCATTATTCACCCTTTTACACCCCTCCTATTGGAATTTACAGAAAACAAAAAATACGTGTTCCTTTATTTTTAAAGGAGATTATAAATACCAATTTTTACATCTGTAAACTTTTAAAGTTTTAAGATGTAGACATACTCATTTTAAAATTTCACCCCCCTTTTCACCCCCCATTATTTGGATTTTCCAAAAACAAAAAAATACCTGTTTCTTTATTTTTAAAGTAGATCCCAAATACGAATTTTCATGTCTGTAATATCTTCAGGTTCCGAAATATAAGTAGCCTCATTAAAGGCATTCAACCCCTTTTTCACCCTTTTCCATCCTTCCTATTGGGATTTTCTGAAAACAAAAAAAATACTTGTTTCTTTATTTTTAATGGAGATTCTAAATACCAATTTTTACATCTGCACACTTTAAAAGGTTTGAGATATATTTGCACTCATTTTAAAAATTCACCCCCCCTTTTCACCCTCCCATTAATTGGATTTTCCAAAAACAAAAAACATACATGTTTCTTTATTTTGAAAAGAGATCAAAAGTACCAATTTTCAGGTCTGTAATATCTTCAGTCTCTGAGATATAAGTATCCTCATTAAAGGCATTAGCTGACGGAGATAGTTATCCTACTTGTCGTTACAGTGTTGCCAGATTGCCACTCTTCAACGTCCTTTTTCTGCCGGATATACTTGCAGGACGAACTTTTGTGAGAGACATTTTTTTATTGCTTTCATGTGAGGAGTCACGCTGCGACGCCCGAGTGTGCGAATTTCGCTTCACCCTGTATATTTAAATGTAATCAATGCAACAGTACACTTATTTTACAAGAAAAGATCAAACATGCATATTATTAATTATGACAATTATAATAATAATGGTGATAATAATAATTGAAAACGGGAATATAGATTAATGAACAGAACTGGAGGCTAGAACGCATTATTGTCTTTTATGCTCTTTTTCTGAGTCATTGCGACATAGAATCCAAGAGTAATCTGACATGGATTTGTTCCAGAAGCTTTGGTAGCGTTTCTCCATCAACTTAATGCCTTGGTGAAACCTTTCACCAATCTTGTCAGTGGGATCACCAAGATTGACTGGATAAATCTAAATGAGAATGTAGGAAATGAAGTTTCAATGACTTATGGGGCAGCTAATTTCGTTATACATATCCAGTAATTCCTGAACTCCTCGTCTGTAGTCTGGAGATTTTGTCTTCCCTAAGAAGTTCGTACACAGCCACTTGAAGCTTTTCCAAGTTTTCACATTGGTCTTATGGTGACGATGGTATAGGAAAGGGCTAGGAGTGGGAAGGAAGTGGCCCTGGCCTTAATGAAGGTATAGCCCCAGCATTTGCCTGGTGTAAAAATGGGGAAACCATGAAAAACCATCTTCAGAGCTGCCGACAGTGAGGTTCAAACCCACTATCTCTCAGCTGTGCGCCCCTAACCACACAGCCAACTCGCTTGGTTCTCCCTGATCTGTTGGCCCACTAAGATGCTTTCTTATAGTTCAGCACATGACATATGACAAAATGTTTTACTTGGATGCCATAAATCATTTGAATTTCTTCTTCCAAGTGTCTTTACAAAGGCTATTACTAAGCCAAGCTTCTGATCCTGAATACATTCCTGATGTATCTAGTTTCAAACCAAAGCAATTTACCCAACATAAATTTGTTATAGATACATCTAAATAGCCGATACAGCCATTGTTGACCAACAGATCCTGATACTGTTGTTATTTCCGCACAGTTAATCCAGTCCATAAATTCCAAACATCTCTGCAATGCTCACATGGATTGAGGGCATATGACGCCGTTGATGGTGATTCATCCATCAGATGGGGGCATAAATCCTTGAGAAGACCCCTTGATGCTATTCGTCAGGAGTAGGCTACGTGCCAGCACCGGGTTTCACACTCTCCCTTCCTACTACCATATATCACATCATTCATTTCATCTGATTAACTCCTCTGACGAGGTTAATGTCAGGATGGGCATCGGTCATACAAACTCGCTACGAAGATTCATCTCACTTCATACTCAGCCCCGCAGGGAAATGCTGCTTTTCCCACTTTCATTCATTTGACAGCAGTTTCTACCTCTTTCACTGTGATCTCACTCTTGGACTATTATCTCCTCACACTCTACCTCTATCTTCTCATCTGCACTGCTTCTCACATTCAGGTGTTCATCAAAGTAATCCTTCCATCCTTTTTTTATCTCTCGTTGCATTATTCTCTCTCTTTTCCCCCTTTCAGCTTCTTTGTGTAGACACTTTCTCTTCTTTCTAACAAGTCCATATAGCATCCTTTTTACTGCTAAAGACATCCTCTTCCAAATCTCGTGTAAATCCTTCCCAGCTTTTCTTCACTTACTACTTTCTTGCACCTTCTTTTTATTTCCTGATACTTTCTTCCATTTTGTCTCTATTCCTTCTTTGCTGTGCTTTCTTCTTATTTTTCACTGCTTCCTTTAGCCTCTCATTCCACTATGAGGTGTGTCTATCTAAAATTATTTCTGCTATTCTGCCACAAGCAGTCTCTGCACAACTTACAAATCCCTTTTCAAACATGTCCTATTCCACTTCTACACTCTCGACCTCAGTTTTGGGTATGTGTTGTTTCAATTTATAATGGGATTTCTCTTTTACTTCCATAAATTTTTAATTTCCAAACTTTTATTTTCACTATTTTCGTACTTTCATTTTTGCTACCACCGATATGTCCTTAAAGGCTACTTCTGACAAGGCTGTTACATCTAACAGTTGTCTACAATTTGTTCTTTCCACCAAGAAGTAATCAATTACTGCCTTTGTCCTGTTTCCCCATCCATATCTTGTAATATTTCTGCTGTTCTTCCTAAACCATGTATTGCCCACACAGCCCATTTCTCACACAAAAATCTGCCAACTTCTCTCCCTCTTCATTCTTCCTTCCATATCCAAAAGGTCCAATTACTTCTTCAATTCCTTTTAGTGTCTTATCCCATCATTGCATTAATGTCTCTCATGACAGCCACTTGAACATATTTTATTTATTTCTCCAGTGTATCCCTCCCCTGTGAACCATGTGACCTTGCCGCGGTGGGGAGGCTTGCGTGTCCCAGTGAAGCAGATAGCCGAATTGCAGGTGCAACCATATTGGACAGGTATCCGTTGAGAGACCAGACTAATGAATAGTTCATCGAAAGGGGGGTAGCAGCCTTTCAGAACTTGCAAGGACGGCAGTCTGGATGATTGACTGATACGGCCTTGTAATAATACTCAACATGGCTTAGCTGTGTTGATACTAGTGATGGGTAGCTCGTGAATGAGTCGTTCAGAATGAACGCTTCACTCCTATGAAGTGTGAACTAACCACTCATTTTCAATGAACTGGTAGTTGAAACACTTAAATAATAAAACAAAATTTCACTTTGGAGGATAGACTAATTAAATAAAAAATAAAAAATAAAAATGAACGGACTTTATATCACATTTTAAGATATGATTGCATTAGGTCAACAAGAATTAATATTTTCCTCTTATTTGCCGTGACTCATCTGTGTAGCACCAAGTTCAACAGACCTTAAAAGACTGCTAACAACTTGATGCTAGTACAGAAGAAAGAAATACATTGTTGTGATGCTATGCAATTTATTGGTTGTTAAGAGATAATTCAAAAGCAGTGTTTCCATTATTATAATTGTGCTGTAATGACAGATTTCAAAGAAATTGCAAAAATGCAACACTGGGCATAAATGGGTTGAATTCTGCAAATTTAGTACAATCCTCAAATCTCCTTGGTTATTGTGGACTTTTGGGAATAATAATTCTTGTAGCTAATTAAATATGACAAATGTGTTTTAAAAATTCTTGTGAAATGAAATCAGTATTTGTACCAATCGTAAAAATGTGCGGGAATTAAAGATCATATTTTGGGGTTGCGTGTGTGAAAATGGGCCCTTTCTTTCAAGAAGTGTACAGTAATATTGTGAAGAGAACTATTTCAGCACCCTATAGGAGGCCAAACACTTCATTTCTCATGACCTTTTGGCGATTATTCAATGAATCCCAACTTTCTGGAGTTGACTAGAACCTGCATTCATTCTGTTCAGAGTGTGTGACAATTTACCACCCTTATGTAAGAAGATGCGAGGTATGCTCTGCCTTAAAATTCTGCATGTGATTGGTTGATTGGTTACGTTGTTCTGGAAGGGTGCCATGTGCAAACTGGCGGGGGTTGATAGCTGGCATGCAAGAGTTAGTATTCGGATTCTTATCTTGGTTTTCAGTCAGGGCGGATGTACACTGACTGACGGAGCAAATGCAACACCAAGAAGGAGTGGTTCGAAAGGGATGAAAGTTGGGGAAAAAACAGAGACGGCACGGACGAATAATTTATGTTTATTTCAATCCGATATGCAGGTTACACAATGCGCACGGCATCGACTCAGTAGGATGTAGGACCACCGCGAGCGGCGATGCACGCAGAAACACGTCGAGGGACAGAGTCAATAAGAGTGCGGATGGTGTCCTGAGGGATGGTCCTCCATTCTCTGTCAACCATTTGCCACAGTTGGTCGTCCGTACGAGGCTGGGGCAGAGTTTGCAAACGGCGTCCAATGAGATCCCACACGTGTTCGATTGGTGAGAGATCCGGAGAGTACGCTGGCCACGGAAGCATCCGTACACCTCGTAGAGCCTGTTGGGAGATGCGAGCAGTGTGTGGGCGGGCATTATCCTGCTGAAACAGAGTATTGGGCAGCCCCTGAAGGTACGGGAGTGCCACCGGCCGCAGCACATGCTGCACGTAGCGGTGGACATTTTACGTGCCTTGAATACGCACTAGAGGTGACGTGGAATCATACGCAATAGCGCCCCAAACCATGATGCCGCGTTGTCTAGCGGTAGGGCGCTCCACAGTTACTGCCGGATTTGACCTTTCTCCACGCCGACGCCACACTCGTCTGCGGTGACTATCACTGACAGAACAGAAGCGTGACTCATCGGAGAACACGACGTTCCGCCATTCCCTCATCCAAGTCGCTCTAGCCCGGCACCATGCCAGGCGTGCATGTCTATGCTCTGGAGTCAATGGTAGTCTTCTGAGCAGACGCCGGGAGTGCAGGCCTCCTTCAACCAATCAACGGGAAATTGTTCTGGTCGATATTGGAACAGCCAGGGTGTCTTGCACATGCTGAAGAATGGCGGTTGACGTGGCGTGCGGGGCTGCCACCGCTTGGCGGCGGATGCGCCGATCCTCGCGTGCTGACGTCACTCGGGCTGCGCCTGGACCCCTCGCACGTGCCACATGTCCCTGCGCCAACCATCTTCGCCACAGGCACTGCACCGTGGACACATCCCTATGGGTATTGGCTGCGATTTGACGAAGCGACCAACCTGCCCTTCTCAGCCCGATCACCATACCCCTCGTAAAGTCGTCTGTCTGCTGGAAATGCCTCCGTTGACGGCGGCCTGGCATTCTTAGCTATACACGTGTCCTGTGGCACACGACAACACGTTCTACAATGACTGTCGGCTGAGAAATCACGGTACGAAGTGGGCCATTCGCCAACGCCGTGTCCCATTTATCGTTCGCTACGTGCGCAGCACAGCGGCGCATTTCACATCATGAGCATACCTCAGTGACGTCAGTCTACCCTGCAATTGGCATAAAGTTCTGACCACTCCTTCTTGGTGTTGCATTTGCTCTGTCAGTCAGTGTATTACTGTCCAACTGATGTTGCGGTATAATGGGATAGTGTAAGTTTATTTTTATTTTTTTTATAATATCCTAAATTAACTTACCTATTGCAGAAATTCTACCTGGCAGTCTCGCACCTTTGATGATTTAATTTATTCAAAATAGCGCTTTTCAGCTTTTGTCTTTGTAAGCATCAGGTGAATGTCCTGAACTGCATTGTTTGCCTATGTCCAGTAGTGTGGAACTAGCCCGAAGTAATAAAGAACCTTATGTTCCAAAGTAGATGATGAAAAGTAAATTATTTTAAACAAATAATTATAATTAAAATACCTTACGGCAGGTATAGCACTTCGTGGTAACACTTCTAAATTTTCCCTCATCTTGAGATGTCAATTTTTTCTAGTGATGTATTTTCAGCCTTTTCGTCTATTCCTGTGATATTCAACTTTTGGTTCTTATCTATGCTCTATCATTTGTTTCCCTTTCCTTGAAATATGTTGTTCTCAAGTTTAGGGGATGGTTAAATGTGGTATCACACTTTCCTGCGTGCAAGCAAGGTAGTTTTAAAGCTGCACATCATGAAAAAGGAAGGACAGATTGGTTAGTTTTACTTCTTAACCATTGAGGTTTTTAAAGTAAGATTGTTTGTAATTTCTTAAAATCATTTTGTGAGTGTCAGCATCCAATCAGTTCCAAATATGCCCTTTCATAAGAGCTATAGATAATCAGTTGTTTTTAACATCCATGTTCCAGATTTGGTAGTTGAAGAACTCTAGTTAATTTTTATCTAAATTAATCACATTATATTTAAGTAAGTATGATTGTAAGTTTCTGAGATCTTTAGTTATGCTTTCCAGATTAGGTTGAGTTTTATATCTTACTTTTTACATACATTTTTGAGGGTAAGTTTATTATGGAGTTGAGTTAACTTTTGATGATGATAATAATAAGTGTTATGAATTCATTTTTAATAAAGTTTAAGAAACTTGATTGCCCCATTATCCTGTTCACATTCCTGACAGGATTGTCCAGCCCCGTCCACATCCGGTTGTCTGTCTGTTCATATCACATTTAGTTATCCTTGTATTCTGTATTTTGTTTATCTTTTCCTTTGCTTATAATTGTTTTATAATTCTATAATGTTTGTTACTCGTGGTACATTTTGATTACTGGAATTAGCAATAAGTTTGAAGGTACATCAGAAGAAAATGAACATCTGAAGATGAGGGGAAATTTAAAAGCATTACCACGAAGTGCTATATCTACCATAAGATGGTAACATTTCCATTTCGTCACCTAGTTTGGAACATAAGGTTCCTTATTACATCGGGCTAGTCCCATACTACCAGACACAGGCAAATAATGCAGTTCAGGAGATTTACATGATGCTTACAAAGAGAAATACTGTACAAAACATTTTCCTGCTCCAACCATTATTGTATCATAGTGCTGAAAATTGCTATTTCATCTAAATTAAATCATCAGAGATGCAAGAGACTACTGTAGAATTCCTGTGAGAGATAACAAGTTAATTTAAGACACAGTAAATTAATGAAACTTACACTATCCCATTATCCCACAACATCAGTCTGAATTCCCCTGTGGAGCAAGAGCTCGGATAGTAACACGACGCCCTGACTGGTAACCACAGTGAGAATCCGAACGCTAACTTTCACATCCAAGCTGTCAACACTCCCCATTTTGCATACAGCACCTTTCCAAAACAACAGAACCAATCAACCAATCGCATGCAGAATTTCAAGACAGAGTAAACCTGGCATCTTACATGAGGGTGGAAAATTCCCACACTCTCCGAACACAAAGAATGCAGCGTCCAGCTGACTCCAGAAACTTGGGATTCATCGACAGCTGCCAAAATGTCATGAGAAATGAAGCACTTGTCTCCCTATACGGTGCACAAGCGCTTCTCTTCATAATATTACTATGCAGTTCTTGAAATGTAGACCCTGCATTTTCACATGCTCAACCCCAAAATATGAGTTTTAACCCTACAGATATTAGATGTATCAAATATGATACATACCATTTTACTGCGTAGAATTCAAAGTCAAAGACCCTTATTGCTGTTAATGCGCATTGTATCTTCTCTGATACATTCTTTGTGTCAACATAGTTCATGCCTTTCGTCACTAGAATGCAGGTCGAATACAATATGTGTCTTCGCGGGTTAGTTGCCAAGGAAACACTGGAATGTGCCGTGTTCGTGCGAATTGTGACATTATGGTGTATTGAATAATTTATTTTACTCAACACAAAATTGCGTATTTCAATTTCAGATGGTTCCTAAGTATATTTTTGCATACAGGAACAGTTGCACCCTAATAGTGTCTCGTAGTATTGATATTATTTGTTTGTATCAGATCTGCTACAATGCTCTTGAATGACAATGGATTATAACATGGATCGCACGTATAGTGAGGATGAGTTAGTGACTTTGCTAGCAAACCGGGATGAAAGTGAAGATGATATAGATAACTCGGACATTGAAGATGAATATCATTTAGAACTGAAAAATGTATCGGGTGATGATGAAGTGTTCGATATTCAGCACATGCCATTGGTAATTGCAGAAACTCAGAATGAGAACAGTTTACCATGTTCGTCTAGCGGTTTATTTTCAGAAGTGCGTGTGCAGTATGGGACAGAATTAGCATGTGATTTTGAAGAAAATACGGTAGATGGGGTAGATGGGGTTGAACCGGGTTCTATAGTGCATTAGTGTGATGGAGGTTTCGTGCATGATGGAAACTGCTCAATGAACAGAACCTTGATCCTTAAGGAACTTCAGATGACACGCATCAAAGACTGAATAGTGAGAAGAAATCCAAATACATAGACTGTTCAAAGGTGGAGTGGAGGAAAGGTAATTTGCAAGTTGATGACAATACAATGAAATTTCAGGTCAAACCATTATCTTCAGAACTCGAAATACCAACCTCATTTTTCGGTATTTTATTTCAGATGACATTGTGGAGATGATTGTTTTAGAATCTAATTTGTATTCTGTGCAGAAAGATCCCAGGAAACCAGTTAATCTGGCTAAAGAAGACATTATGTAATTCATAGGAATTTGCCTGTACTCATCACTTGTACATGTTCCAAATGTACGCATTTACTGGAGCAACCATATAGGTGTCGACAGAATTAGGGATTGCATGAGTCAGAAACATGCCGGCCCCGTGGTGTAGGGGTAGCGTGCCTGCCTCTTACCCGGAGGCCCCGGGTTCGATTCCCGGCCAGGTCAGGGATTTTTACCTGGACCTGAGGGCTGGTTCGAGGTCCACTCAGCCTACGTGATTAGAATTGAGGAGCTATCTGACGGTGAGATAGCGGCCCCGGTCTAGAAAGCCAAGAATAACGGCCGAGAGGATTCGTCGTGCTGACCACACGACACCTCGTAATCTGCAGGTCTTGGGGCTGAGCAGCGGTCGCTTGGTAGGCCAAGGCTCTTCAAGGGCTGTAGTGCCATGGGGTTTGGTTTGGTTTGGTTTTTTTATGAGTCAGAAACAGTTTGAGAAAATTCGCAGGTACATACATTTCAACAATAATGATAAAATGGTAGCAAAAAAATGATGTAGAGTATGATCGTTTACATAAACCGAGTCCTTTTATTGAACATCTGAACAAAAAGTTCAGTTCTGTTCCATGCGAGCGAGATTTGTGCATGGATGAACAACTGTATGCAACAAAGGCCAGAAGTTACATGAAGCAGTACCTCCCATTGAAACCTCATAAGTGGGTTTATAAGATATATATTCTCAGTGATGTGTGTGGTTACTCCTATAAGTTTGAAATCTTTTCCAGACAGGAGAACAATGAAAAGTTTTGCCTGCAAACCGAACCAGACCTTGGAGCAAGTGGAAATGTCATAGTCCGACTCATGCGAGATGTTCCTGCAGATGGGAATCACAGAGTCTATTTTGACAATTGCTATACCAGCTTTGAACTGATGTTGTTTCTGGCAAAGAAGGGAATTCATTCTCTTGACACAGAAAGACGAAATAGAGTTCCGAACTGCAGACTACCTTCCGACAAAGAACTCAACAAACTTGAATGTGGATTCAGCACTGAATATGTGACAAAAGTCGAGGATGTTGAACTCACATCATTGATATGGAAGGACAATAAATCTATGTTAATCTTATCAACATTTTGCGGCAGCCTTCCTTTGGCTTTTGTTGAGAGATTTGACAAAAAGACCAAGAAAACTATAAGAGTACAATGCCCTGCGCTGATAACTGTTTTTAACTGATACATGGGTGGTGTGGACTTGTTAGACGGTATAAAATATCATGGGGACCAGAAAATGGTACATAAGATTGTTCTACCACTTAATTGATCTTATGGTAGTCAATGCCTGGCTCTAGTACAAAAGAGTGTGTAAGGAGAAAAATGTTTCTGAAGTGCTGCGTCTGGCTGACTTCAAAGCTGAAATTGCGTTCTGCCTCTGCAACTATGAGCATTCAAGTGGACAGAAGAGGGATTGTCGTTCCCTGGTTGAGGTGGCAGTTGAAGAGAAGAAGAAGAGGGGTCCAGCAGCACACATTCCTCCATCTGATGCTAGAACTGATAATGTTGCCCACTGGCTATCATATGAAGACACCCAACAGAGGTGTAAAATGCCGAACTGCAAGAGCTTCTCATTCATCAAATGTTCCAAATGTGCTGTTCACCTTTGTCTCAACAAAACAGCAACTGTTTTTAAAAAAATTATTTTTAGAACAGCTATTGTTAGCCCAGAGTGACTTCAAAACTTGAATTGGTTGGTGATGTGTGAAAAGTGGCACTGATGTGCATTGTATCAGATATGCTACAAACTGAAAATTTAAATTATTTCTTGTGTTTTTGTACATAGATTTTTAAAAGTATTTTTTACAGTATTTAACGACCATTTCTCCAGTGTAAAATATTTTTTTAAGAATAATTTTAAGAAGTGAGCATTGTAGGGTTAATTCCTGTGTGTTTTACGATGGGTACAGTATTGATCAGTTTATTTGTAATTAATACCTTACCAGTGTTACATTCCTGTGTAGTCCTTCTCATTCATTTCTGTTTCCTCTGTAATTTGACTTATTGAGCTATGGAAGTTTTCTATAAAGTTCCTTATGTATCAAGTAATTTTTTTTCATTTTTGATGTTTATTTTATAGGACCCTGTTTCTCTGAAATATATGATAAGTTACACACTGGATGGTGAAACAACAACGGAAATGGGTGAAGTAGAAGAATTGCCAATGGCTACGTGAGTTTGAAGAAAAGTGTGTGCTTTCGGACGCGAGCGATGTCTTCGAGTAGTTGTAAGAGGTGAATATCCGTGTTTTTTTTTTTCCTTTATCTATAGCAGGGCCTCTCAAATGCCCAAAATCTCACACGTGCAAACTGAAGCGCATAGGTTCTGTGCACCGTGCATCGACCCGACTCAACTCTGTTCGGACCAGCATTTTGTCTGGGGGAAACTCGGTTAAGCTCGGCTAAGGTCGGCACAACTCTGCTCGGCTGGTGGAGTGCTGCAGAGCACGTGAGGAAGGGGGAGAAAGATGGAGCATAGGGAAAGAGAGAGACAGTGCTATTGCTTAAAATCCAGGAGTGAGGGTCTGCACTCTGGTCAACCTGGCAAAGTCATCTTTTGCACCTTGTGCCGCATGCATGCACCCTGAGAGGCCCTGATCTATAGTTAGTAGACACCTCTTCTTCTTCTTTGTTAAATGTAGTTATTAGATGTCTTGTACCATCCTGTTCTCTATCCTGTTTTTCCACTATGCTTATCGTGGTAAGTAAATAACCTCAGTGGAGTACTTCCCTATGAATATGACCATCAGTAAGTAAATGTTCACAGCCTTCCATTTAACACACTGAATCTTAGTGTTCTTCTGCTGATAAGTGTAGTCTTTGTAAGTACAGTAGTTATATGTATAAAACAAATGTTGAAAAATCCTTTTGAAGGCCATTACATAGTGTATATTTTAGGAGAAAGTGACCTTTTAAAAACTGACTCCTATGTCTCTTCCTCTTCCTTCATTTCTTCATCATTATTGCCTGCAGTGTCATATTTCAGATTGTCTTTGTTCCTTTGATACATCTCCTTGAATGGTATTCCCCTGAGCAAGTTGACATTGCTGTTAGGGTTGCGAAGTTGTGATTTTGCGTTCGGGATATTGTGGGTTTAAATCCCACTGTCGGCAGCCCTGAAGATGGTTTTTTGATGGTTTCCCGTTTTTACATCAGGCAAATGCTGAGGCTGTACCTTAAACAATGCCATGGCCGTTACCTTCCCAGTCCTAGTCCTTTCCCATCGTTGCGTCACGGAATACCTTCAGGGAGTTAGTGCGACGGTAAACCACTAGCAAAAAGAAAAAACTGTATACTGAGCTGTTGCCAAAAGCATACTTCTTTATTACTTGCTCCTCTCCTTAGCTATTAATTCGTTTCTTAATTCCATCTCTAAGTAATATTTGTATCTCTAAAATCCTCAACTTCATCCTTATCTTACATATATTGCTTTCTTTGTCCTTTCCCCATAAAATGGTTAACATCTGAATCTGTCACTTTCTGTAGATCAAAAATTCCCCCACACTGTCATCATTCTTTCTCCCTATCAACTTCATGACCTTATTGGTGAAGTCATATAGTCATTGTCCTTCTGTTCCAAGAAAATAATTTTGATCTTGCCTGAGGTTGGTGACATTTTAAGGTGTTTAATTTTTGACAATTCTGTGTCATTAGCTTTCAGTACATTAAATAATTTCCACAAGACAGTGTTCCAAGACCTCTACATCTCATATAAAATCTTCTTTAACGCATTGGAAGGTAATAACACGGAGTCGTCACATTTAAACACACTGATCATGAAACAGAACGGCTATGACTAATAGAATGCACCACTGAGATCGGCTACGTGTACTTTCGTTAGTGTCTATATTAGCCCTTTACTGTGCCTCTTAGCCTGTCTATATTTTTTAATGTTCACAGTACCTATCAATACTTAGCCTAGAGATAAGCATAAGTGTCTTTTTTATTTATTTTATATGTTGATGCTTCAGTGCAGTGCAGATGTTATATTCTGATGTGAATGTCTGACTGTAGCTTCATGGTATTCAAAACAAAAGGATTTGTGCCACTGAGAAAGTGAAGAGAGGCCCATGGCACATCCTTAAGCTTAAGTTGTTTACTTCAAACATCATTTTCATTTTTGAGTGATTCTCATTTCCTGTCAACTCACAGATTACTACTTATTCCTACAGTTATAATCAGAAATTTAAAGAAAGATGAATGATCTTTGACCTTTTGTGATTGTAATAGATCAACAGTTTTCCTTTGCCAAGCTATTGTTAATTACTGTAAACTACAAATCTGTTCTTAATAGCTCTCACATTTTATTGTTCAGGCTTGTCATAAAGGGGAGTGTCTGCTTTATGAAGGATGCAGGTCGTTCATACATGTAACAGTTTTTTTTTCTAGGTCACCCTCTACTTTCCTTTACTGCTAGATCTCTATTATTCTTTCATTTCAGTTTTTCTCACTGTCTAATGCGGAGAACATCAGTACTTGCCTCTAACAAATTTGATGAATTACATTTCCTATTTGGAGATATTTTGGTAGACTTTTGTAGAAGAAATGAGCTGGCCAGTTAAATCTGCTATGGTAATGGAGTAAACCATACAGCCAGTGTCTCCACGCCGAGTGTTGGGCGGTGGTAAATAGCCTCACCCACAATAAGGACCAAAGGCTAAGGGCAGAGGAATCCTTATAGAAGGGAAATGGGCCCTAAATGGAGGAAATGCCACTGAAACCCCATATCAACTGTAGCGTCTGTACTCCAGAGGAGCGGCCTACAAGTTTCGGCTGGCAGTAACTTTAAAATGCCTTTGGGAGTGGCGAACCCATCGTAATAAAACCCTCTGTGATGACAAGTGTGCTGAAGCCTCAGAATATGCTAGGGCGTTGCCCACAAGCGACGTTTAAAATGCTAGGGCATTCCCCACAAGTGATGTGAAGTTCTTGTGATGCTGGGAGAAATGTGAGAAATGAGCGACCAACAACCAAATACATCAAGATAGCGACCATCAATGTAGTGACACTAACAGGGAAAGTGGAAGAAATTGTAGAATTTTTTTTTTTTTGCTAGGGGCTTTACGTCGCACCGACACAGATAGGTCTTATGGCAACGGTGGGATAGGAAAGGCCTAGGAGTTGGAAGAAAGCAGCCGTGGCCTTAATTAAGGTACAGCCCCAGCATTTGCCTGGTGTGAAAATGGGAAACCACGGAAAACCATTTTCAGGGCTGCCGATAGTGGGATTCGAACCTACTATCTCCCGGATGCAAGTTCACAGCCGCGCGCCTCTACGCGCACGGCCAACTCGCCCGATAAATTGTAGATTTTATGGTTGACATAGCATTGCTGAGAATCAGTGAGACCAAATGGAAAGGAAAAGGTGAGAGGAAACTAAAGAAAGGATACACCCCTTTTTGAGTGACTGTTCATTGTAAAAAAAATGGTAATGTGTGAGTTGTCTTAGAATGTGTAAATATAGGAAAATAAAACTAGTCTGTTAATATTGAGCGTGATATAAGTCAAATGCAAATATTTGAAAATTGTAGGGTTTTCTTGCGATTATATTGCCTTTCTTTGTGCCATACTTCAATCAACATTTCATTGAAATTTGTGCGAGAAAATCTTCATAGTCACAATTGAACGCCACTTCTGAGTTCACTGTCTCACTTGACTATGACATACGCTTGGCATGTTAAGCAGTCCATATTTACATCATGCCAACCGGGCCGCACTGGGCTAGTCTCAGTGGGCACCGAGCTGAGCAACTCTGCTATAGACATTGTGTTGCCGAAGCTGAGATGTCGCTATATCAATGTCCTACTCACCATATAACTTGATTTGTCAGCTGTTTGTTCCTTCCTATTATTTGAATTTCCTGTTACAATTCTGTTCTTTATCACCATTGTTGATTATTATACTATTAAAGTCGCTCATAAAATACCTACCCATCTTTTTGTGCAGTCAGAGACTTGGAATTTGTACACCCATTCATTCTGAAGTTCATAGCAAAATTAGACTGTACAGCTGTATCTTGACCCCACCTTTTCTGTTTTTATGTTCTAAATGTTAACTGCCCTTTGTTACTTCATCTCTCAGTGGAATCTTCTGGTTACATTCCAAAAGCAGAAATGCCAACTACCATGGATTTTTCACATGTACTATGGCAGTACGGAAACGGTACTGATTATTACGGATTTTATTAATTCAGTGGATTAAAACTTCATGATACTATGCCTAGCTCCATTAATATGTCCAGAAATTATGTACCGTAACTTGTAAGAGGCAAATGTGGTCATTCCGAAAGCCAATGACACTCCATTCCAATCCTAGTTTATATCATACAATAAAAATTTCATATGTTTATAAGAATTATGTGACAATTTTCACCTTTGCAAGAGTAAAGTTGCAACACCATTGGCTGAAATTTTTAAGGGAACAGCATCACTCCAGTAATGTGGTGCAGCTAGCTGAATACCAACTCTGCGACAATAAACTGTGAAGTAAGCCAGTGTAATCCAATAAAAGCAGTAACATTTTGAACGTACATACCTTAATGCAGAAGACGATACAGTTCACCAGTTGCCTCGAAGACATTTTGCACTCTCATAATAATAGGAAATTTACTCTTAAAAAGAAATTCCATCATATCGACATGCCACTGTAGGTAGCTGTATCAGAAATGGGGAGTGTAATTCGAAGCGCTGTTTTTAAATTTTCGCGCAAATATGATAAATATAAATTTCATACTGTACGTTGCATAGGAGAGACTATTAAAAGATAATTCCTGAAAAAGATAACGAGATGGCAACATTTGTTTACAACCTTTGCTGAATGTATTCCTCGCATATGTGTTAAATTCTTGTTTTATTACCTCTAGTTTAGTATCGAGTTGTCTTCTTTTGTTACAAAACACAAAGTGTTACAAAGTGATGCTGATGTCACATAGTGCAAGCCTACTTCTGTGTTAAATAAAATAGCAAGATGTTTAAGCCCAAAAGTAATGAAGATCCAGGTGACGATGGACAAAATGCTTTGCTGCAAATCAAAATTACCAAAAGCAGTATACGGAAGACTTTCTATGCCTAGGACCGTCTTAACTTCCACCTAACCATGTGCTTTCTGAAATATGAAAGTGTGAGTTTTCAGTTAAACATGGAGGACGTGATGACTGCTGATGCCACGTGAAATATAGAAAGCGTGAAGACTGTGGCGCATCAAAGGGCGATGCATATGCTCTCTCTCTCTTTCTTTTTTATTTTTTTACTGCTTAAAGTGACTATAATAGTGTTGTACAGGCTGAAGATTATTTCACATTTTTTTTGTTGAATATAACTTTCCCTTATCTGCAACAGACCTTGCTGAACCATTATTCAAAGCCATGTTTCCCAACTCGGAAATGTTAAACAGTATGGAAGTTGCAGAACCAAGATAAATGTAATGGTGGAGAAGCATGTCTGAGTCAGCTGTATCTGAAATAGTCAACTGTCTTGAAAATTGCACCTGGCTGATTGTCTTCTGATGGTAGTAATGATAACAGTGACTGCAAATTGTATCCATCGTAACTTATTTTTGTGAGAAAAAGAACAGATTGTTACTCTACTGCTTGTTTCGGTACAATGTTAAAACATTAGAGAAGGAATATTTCAGGTGTTTGATAGAGAAATTAAGGTCAAGATGTTGAAATGGGAAAACTGTTTATCATTTGGTTGTGATGGTGAAAATAAAATGGTAGGTAAATTTAAGGGAGTGTCAGCATTTTTGAAACAGCAGAATCCTTCAATGGTTATACGAGGCTGTATCCATCACCTACTTCACTTAGCTGCCCAGAAGGCTACTAAAACATTGGAAGTAAGTGCAAACGTGGAGACATTCTTAGTAGACATATTTTTTTCTTAAAAGAAGCTCCAAAATAAAACAAAGAAAACAATTGAAGATCTATCGTGAAATGAGTGGACCTGAGCTCAAAAGCCACAAAATCTTGAAACATGTCAGCACAAGATGGTTATCGCTCACTGATTCAGTAAACAGGGTATTGGAGCAGTGGGAGCCATTGACATTGTTGTTTCATGTTGGTGAATAAGTAAATCAGAAGAAACCTGCAATGGTAAATTTGTTGCAGTGAAAGCAGCAATGGAAAATGATGCCACTAAATTTTACTGGTTATTTGTGAAGAATGCACTTCCTGTTTACACAAAGTACAGTATCATCTTGTAAGTAGAAGCTTTCTTTACTGGGTGTATCTTAATTATACCGTCAAAAAAATTAGGGATGCTTGTTGTGTTATTTTAAGTACAATGGCACAATTGGATTGGTGAGAAACCTTTTCTTTTCGGGAAAATGAGGTGACCTTCTTACTTCTGGGCGCAAAATTCAAATTGACGAACTCGTCGTATTTGCTGTGTCAAGAGCATAAGCTGCTGTCTATTCCTGTGCTCCAGGGAAGGGAGGGGTGTATCGTAGAGGGAGACAGAGGTAATGCTCGATGCGAATGCACAAGTTTCTTGTTTGTTTTGTGCATTCGCTTCCCAGTCCCAGTAGGCAATGTACAGTTTGTTCTGCATAGATTGGTTATGAAGTTTCTTGCAGAAGTTGGCAAGAATGACTCCATTTCGGTACACCAACAAAGAATGGCTCGTATGCACCTAGCCTTTGGCGCAGCAAATGGCAACAGGAGAGAAGCCACACTGATTTATGACATCCTGTACCCTAAACTTAAAAGTACTGGAAGGTGGAATCTTCTTTCAAACCTAAGTCAAGTCAACACCAATATGGTATTCTACAATGATATTTATAAATTGTATCCAGTACCCTAATCACCGCCAACATCATCATTCAATTTTCGCATCTATTGGCAGGCGACTGCGTGAAGGAGTTGAAAACTTCATTGTTGGTCCATATTGACAATAAGATACTTTGAAATAAAAGACTTGAGGTTTCCAACTTTTCAATACATATTCTATTAAGTTTGCAATTAAATTACATTACTATCAAAAGATACTCACAGGACATGTTTTTTCTCATTAAAGACATCTTCAGTTGCTTGTTTCTAGCATAGATTAAAATATAAAGAGTATTCAAACTCTTAAAATTCCTAAAAATGGCAAATATGCACTGTGTACCCTCAGAAAATAGTTCTTAAAACCACTGATTAGAGCTTTTAAAACAGAAAAACACACATATATTCCTTCTTTTTATACTTAAAATCATACTTTAAAACATGTCCTCGAGAGAGCTTGTTCTTGTAAAATTGGTCTTTTGTATAAATCCATTGTTAATGATAGTCTTGTAGACCATTCAAACATGCTGGTTGAGGTGCCAGATAAATCTAATTTTTATAGAAGAGGGGACTCCTCAAGGTCGAAGGAAAGTTGCATTGAATAATGCAGGTCTCATGAACTGCTGTGAAAAATGTTGCGGTGCAGTATTCAGTTTATAGTCCGGAAGAAGAAACTGAGAAAAATAAGGTGAAATTATGATGAGGGCCCTCGGCATAATTCAATTGAATTAAGACCCAGCAAAATAACCAGGCCACATTTTAGAATATGTTTTATTCAGTTAATACAATGTATGGCATACTTATAAACTGAAAGCTGGCAATCATCTAATTAAAGTATAATTTTTCACTTGTTGGTACCAGTATACTATTTGCACAGTGGTTTATTGCTGTGTGCTGTATTGCAGAAGCCAGAGCGGGAAAAGTAACGGCATTTCTTTTTACGAATTCCCATCTGATGCTTAAGTTCAGAAATGATTGAGAAACATGTCATGGGACAGTTTTGTTCCAAATTTTGAATGCAGATCATCTTTTTTGTGTAGTCTGCATTTTGCTGGCTCAGATTAGCATCCAAGACTAAAAATAATGAAACAAAGAAAATGTTATTCAGTCCATATCTAAAAATTATTCCGAACATAAGATGCCAGAATCAAAATCAACAGTAGAAATACAACCAATAAAGAAACGTACTAGGGAAAAACACTGGAAAGAAGAGGAAGAGAGCCTAATTTCGATGATGAATTAGGTGTTTACGATAACAATTCTTATGCCAGTCAGCTGGCAGTTAGTGCCAGTAAGTCTGTTGAAGTACAGACAAACAATAACTGTTTTCAAAATCAAATCAAAATCTCTTTATTTGCAAATGAGGTGTCTACCTCGGTGGCAAATGGTACACTAAAATACATTATTGTCAAGCACTAAATTTTAAATTAACAAGAGACGAAGAAAATTTTCCTAGAATACAATATTATACAATTTACGCTAATAATTTGTTCTATTAAACACACACACATCATCCTTAATAAATTTATATTGTTTACAAAATTCTACTTATAATATCTTACAAACATAGTCAACTCATATACAGTATGTGAAATTACTTCTAATAATAATATACAACTGGTATAAGATTAAAATTAACATTGAATTTATTTACATATTTATATTTTACCCATTTTGGAACCTAAGTAGCATAACGACCTGCTGTGTCTTAACCAGAGCCCCTTTCGCCACCACTTTTGAAGCTGGCAAAGACAAAAATGTTTGAGACTGAAATTGTGGTGCATCAATCAAAAAATACAGAAGCTGTAAGATGATTTGGAAATAGATGGATGAGTTCAGCAATCAGTATCATACTATTTTATAAACAGTAATGGACACTAATGAGCACAAACCTGAAGACTCAAAGACATCATTCATACTGGACCAATTTTTAAATTACAACAAGCTATCACCCTACTGGTCAGAAAAATGTCCAGAGCAGCATTATCTGGTAATGTATTTCTCTGAAGGGTTATGCTTACGCAAGAAATCATTTATCCAAGTTGCCTTCTAGGAGCAAATTGGGTCATTAGCTAGGAGACATGTCGTGCCAAACAGGAGTGACATATCTCGTCAAAGAACGAGTTATTATAGAAATTGAAAGAATGAATTAGGCTGAAAAACTGTGCTCTCTTATTATTGATAAAATGGCAATAAAGCAGCAGTTGTTATATGACAAGAAGTTGGACACATTTTTTGGTCATAAGGGTACATCAACACATGCCGTGGCTAATCAAAACGTAGACAGTTCTGGCAGTATATCCATTTCAATAGAGAGCAGTAGAAAAGAGCCAATAGTTTATTATGCTTTCTTATAAATGCAGTTTATCAACCTCTTACAAACTTTCTGTTGCCTATTTTTTTCGAAGGGGCTGTCTGGTTTTGAAGTGTACAATCTGACACTACCAATCAACAGACAGGTTAAAACTACTGCTTTTGTAATTTTAAGATTAGTTTCAGATAACCACAAGACAAATGTGAATATGATGAGATGACTATCCAATGGAAATGTATTGAAGTCTCAGATTCCTCACCCTACCAATCAAGACTGACCTCTATTCCTTGCCTTTGACCTGTGTCATATCCCTAAAAAAAATATCAGGGCATCACTTTTAGAAAAGACCATGCGCGACAGGGAAGAAGAAATTAGTTCCTGCCAGTGTGATGACCGACACCCTAGTAGTGCTGAAAGGTGGGTAATGGAGAAATTTTACACTGGTTCAATGTACGCGCTTTCAACCGGAGTGGAAAGGCACATGGTGCATAGCAGAAGGCGATGGAATAACTGAAGTTCAAAATGTAGTAAACTGTATTAAGCTTGGTTGGATGCCCAGTATACCATCACTAACTCAATTATGAGAAAAAGTTGACTTACCTGCTTTCTTCCACTTGTCCATGTGCATAAATTGGCACGCTATATGTCATATGCCAGAACTACAGGATGTGGATTTTGATAGACTGTCCTTTTGTGGCAATCCTGGATGACACCTTTCAGCAGAAGCATGTTTCAGCTTCAGTTCTTAAATCCTGGACCAAATTTCATCAACGTCAGTGATTCTATTCAACATGTCATCTCCTCTGTGAAATGTCCACTTTTGCTCTTCAGTCTTTGCATGCTTGGCAGTAGTCTTACACATGTGCAGATCTTTGCGTAAAATCTTATGTAAAGTTTCTGGTCGATACCTGTACGTGCCTGTAGCTCCTGTAGAATCCATCACCTGTCATCCTCAGATTACTGTTTTATCGTGGCACAAGTACCATTGGTACATGGGTTGTTTTTTTAATAGTGGCAGCTATGCTGTAATGATGCCGTGAAACGTAGCCAGTCATATAATGTATACCTGAGGTAACTTAGATACCCACCCTCCCTCAGTGTAAATTAACTCGCCCTTCACGCGCTGTGCATGGCGGCAGCGACAACAACAAGAAAGCAGTTTTGAATGCGCGCTCGAGTACAGCTGTAACGATTTTGAAGCAAGATCAGAGGAGCTGGTTGAAAGCTGAATGCGCTAGAGGTCTTACTGCAAGACAGTGTTACGAAGGATTGCAAGAGGCTTGCAGTGAAAGTGCATTACCTTTCCGTACTGTAGCATGGTGGGTCAAGGCCTTCAAAGACGGACAACAAAATGTGACAGACATGCCGCGGCCTGGTCTTCCTGTAGTAAGTGATGTCGATGTGCAGATGTGTTAGTGCTGAAGGATCGGAACACCACAATTCGTTAATTGGCAAACGATACAGTGCTTGCGGCTGAGAATGTGGAAAATTGCCTCCAAATGGGTTCCACATGATTTGACCGAACAGAAATGGCTGCGATATGATGCAGCTTGTATGCACTTGGAGTGCTATGAATGCGAAGGTGAGGCCTTCTTGCGGTGGATAATCACTATTACCGAGACCTGGACCAGAGCTTATGAACCGCAGCTGAAACACCAATCAAATAAGTGGCGTCATCACAGGTCACCCCTAAAAGTAACGGTTTGGCCGACTGGAACCAATGTGAAGGCTATGCTGATCGTTGCCTATGACTGGGATGGTGTTATCATAAAGCATACCGTTGCCAGAGGACATATCATGAACGCGGAGTATTACTGTATTTTTTTTAAACAAACTTGGTAGCAGCTCTAAGGGAAAAAAAAAAAGAAAAGAAAAAAAAAAAAGAAGTACACTTCCTGAATAACCCACCCATCATTCTGCACGACCATGCAAGGCCACATGCGGCAGGAGCTGTGACTAAGTTGTTCAGTCGCTGGGGGTGGGAAGTGCTTTACCATCCCCTTTATTCTCCAGATCTCAGCACTTACGACTATGATCTCATCCCTAAAATGAAAGCACCACTTCGAGGGGTCTGCTTCTGCACTGTGGATGACATTCTCCAGGCCTCCGTCTGCGACTTCCAGAGATCGGGCACTCTGAACAGCATCCAACGGCTTGCACATCACTGGGAACGAGTGCTGCACAATGGTGGTGATTACTTTGAAGGCCTGTAAAACGCCTAATGTTGTAGGTATGCTATTGTATCTAAATAAAAAGTAGTTGCCATTATTAAAAGTCAACCCATCTAGAAATAGCTTTCTTGACTAGGCACCTTAACACTTTTTACTTCTTCAAGCTGGACCTCATTCTTGAGAATTCTACAGTTGGTGAACTTCCTAAATTAAGGACCTGTATTTGTTTTTTGCTCTGAGAAACAAACCCTTAAATCTTTTCTTTTTGCCTTTGAAACCTGTAGTATACCTTCTCATCATTGTGACAAGACTTACCAGATTCTCTTTGCTATTCTCTGCTGATATCTTTAAACTAGAACTTACCTTCCTCTTTGTTACCTTAACTTTTCACTTGTACAGCAGTAAACATTTCACTACTTGGTAGTTTTCTGTTTGTGTGTGTATAAATAACATCAGGTGTTTATTTTAATACATAATATTGTGTACATATGAGTAGTGTACAAAATGAGACAAGATGCTCTTTATATCTGAATTTTTATGTATTCTCTTTCTTTTACCAGGTACAATATCTGTGATTCCTAAAAGAAGTGTGAGACTACAAACGCGCTGTATGTGTGTGAATAATGTAAGTATGTATGTATCTAATAATAATAATATATGTATTATGAGGAGATCAGTACTGATATTTCACAAGTAATGAAATAGCATTATTTGAGCTGGGAATCCTTCACTCCTCATGCCTTCAATTTTATAGAGAATTAAAGTGTAACACAAATTTTAGTCTCTGATATTTTTACATTTGTACTTAATGCATTGAAGGGTCTAAGGAAAATATTATCAAAGCCTATTATATGAAATAATGTAATCTTGATATCAAGAATTCCATCAAGTGTGAATCTGTTAGTTAGAGAAATGAGTGGTCAAATAGAAGGATAACAACACTTCCTTCAGTCTTGTTTTGGCTTAGAATAATTTTTTTTGCATCAGTCATGTTGACACAGCTTAATTTTATTGCTGTTAATTTCTACCTCCAAAATGCAGCTTTATAGTTGCTAGTGGCTTTACGTCGCACCGACACAGACAGGTCTTATGGCGATGATGGGATAGGAAAGGCCTGGGAGTTGGAAGGAAGCATCTGTGGCATTAATTAAGGTATAGTACAGTACAGTAGTTGAAGAGAGAGAAATGCCGAATCACAGATTACCTCAACTCACTTTATTTTTAAAATTCTGAATAATCTGAATTATCTTTGTGTATCATTTTATATTTTACTCTATTATTCCAGACCTTTTACATGTAGGCCAAATTGCTTGTTCATGACATTGAGAAGTGAAAGTATTTGGTGCCAATTACAGACATGCCAACTCCCCCAATTTATGCGGGAGACCCCCAGATTTTCATCCTACCTCCTACTCCTCGGATGGCTGAGATTGATCTTCCAGTTTTGAAAGCAGATTCAGTGTTATATTGCTAAAACAACTTCGCATTTCCCCTCATTCTATCAATAGGTGAAGAAAAACTGCTGTTCAATAAGTGTTAATAGGGTGTTCTTAAATGTCATTGACTCTTTAAGGTGATATGTGCCATTTTATAATTCCCCATGGGAGTAAAATGTGTGACGCGATTTTTAGCACATTAAAAAAAAAAAAAATTTAGAGTAATGTTTTCGGAGGAAATTTTGGAAAAATTTTCAAGCTTAACCCTTTTGCACTCAGCCTGTATGCAGGAGTTTGCTCGAAGAAGGTCAAAGTAATTTCTGTTATTTTCCAACCAAATTACAAAAAATCAACATGTAAACAGTTTAACACATATTAAAATGAAATGGATCACACTAATACAGGAAACTATGAGCATATCAGAAATGAATATACCTTGGACATATTATTATTGGTAAAGCCAAAAAAGAAGTATTAAACTTTGAAAATAAATTTAAAAAATAAATTATGGTTTTCAATGACAGAAAGATCCGACATGATTGCATCTTTCTTCTTTACTCTTAGACCTGAAAGAAAGAACATTTAATTCTAAATAATTTGATATCAATATGATGTGTGTGCTGCAATTCACTCATGAAGCATGGCACAAAGTTATTTACTGTACACATAACTGTCATCGATGTCAGGTCCTCGTGGTCCAATGCACGGTGAGCAGCTGTGACTGTGTCACTTCTCACATAACGGGAAACACTTTCGGCAAAAAAAGGTCATTATTACTGTCTAAATCATCTGAAAATTCAAGGATATCGGCCTCATTCGGCCTTGAATGTGACCTAGCCATTACAGTAAAAAGATGATGTAAGAACGTGCAACAATAGAGGAATGAGAAGGTGTAAAATTATAGTTCGCGAAGTACAGCGAACACACGATATACCAAAGAAATGAAATAAACTCTAAACTAAACTGATAGCAAGATCAAATTGTTGTATTCATAAGCCAACCAAAACAAATCAATGCAATAACAACTACTATGATATGTGTATCTCTAATGGAAAGCAACCAGTCTAGTCTTGGAGGAAATATTGGCGCTTGAAAAGTTTTCCATGACCATATGAGTGAAACTGGGAGTGTATTTTATGCTGTGGCATGTGTAGGAGTAGGGAAGAACTTGCTACCTATCCACAGGTAAACTTAAGGTTCAAGATGGTTGTCTGTCCAGAGGTGGCCCTTGTCAGGTGTCCTGTGTTCACTCACAGGGACTGAAATGTCTTTGATATTGATGAGAAACGTGTATGCATGCACTCATCATTACATACATAGTATGGCTTTGATTGTCCTTGCCCTAGACCCTTCAGTTGTTTCGTACTCTGAATACATTGTAGATAATCTATAATACTAGCTTTCAAGTGAAATAGAATTCTCTTATCGGCTGATTTTGAATTCAGTTGCTTGATAGTTTTGAAGTAAGACGATTGTAAATTCATTGATGAATATTAGATATAGGACAAGCATTGTTCTCAGTTGTTAGAGCTTGTCATGTATTAATTTTAGCCATGTCAGGGAAAGTATTCTGGTGTGAATTTCAGAAAAGTATGATTAAACTCATTATAAGGCAGTCTGATTGGAAACTTATGAAGGGTTTACTTTTTATAAATTTTGTAAAATTTCTGTCTGTGACATTTATGTATCGTCAAGAACCTTTGGCATCTTTTCAGGTATGAATGTACTTGTCATTGATAAAGACAGTATAATTAATGTGCATAGCCTTAAATGTAGATAATGTGTGCTCGTACATGAAAGGGGGGCCCTTTGTGACTTCTAGTTTGCAAAGTAATCAACTGCGAAGGGAGGATTTTTTCTTGTTTCATAAGATCCACGTTAAATTGTTAGTGGATTCATTGAACTAAACAGGAGCCATTGGTACTGTCAATTTGTCAGTGTTCATTGTTTCCCTGCTTTGAAACTGCATTTTTAAGGATACTGGGTACTCCTGAGTATGGAAATTATGTACATTAGTGCACATCATTACACTAAGCCTTTTCCCCTTTTGTGTTAAAGTTATGTCTGAGAAATGTATAACGTATAGAAGAAAGCATATTCTGAAATGACTGGTGCCTGTATTGTGTTATTTGTAAGTATAATTTCCAAAAGAAATGTACAGGCGAACAAATTCTCTTCTTAGAGGAAAGGTTACATTGGTTCATTCAGATACATTTATCTCAATTGGTTTTCATCCAAATGCTATCCAGTTTCTTACACAGACACTAAAAATGGATAACATCATATTCTATACATTTTTTTTTCAATTAAAGTTTAATTAAAATGTTTGGAAAAGAACTTTCTTCAAACAAATAATCTTCTGTAATTTGTTGAAAGGATTTGTATATCCTTTCTCAGCCTGTTACTATCGTTTGGAAATGATTACAATTGCATATCCAAAACCCCTGTCATGTAAGTCAGTACACAAAAATATTAGCCCTCTAGCTTTGATTATTTTTGTGATATTGGTATGTAAAATGTATAGTTACGGGAAACAGTTCGTGAAGATAATAGTGTCCCTATTAGATAGAGCGTATTACTTCAGATCATCCCAACAGCAGCAGCGGCATATGCATCTTTTTTACTCTTCTTCTTACCTTTTCTCTTTAAGATTCTTCATTCTGCTTCTGGCTTCTGTTTAGTGAAATTTTCTGCTTCTTTTACACAGATCTTGCAATTGCAAATAGAAAATGCGCCACATTGGGTCCATTGTTAATCTAAATTTCTTCAATACATTCATCCTGTCTGTTACACCATCATTGTAACATACTACTGCATCTAGAACACCAACTTGGGAATACCTAGACCAACAAGAACATTTTTTTGTATTTTATTCCCAAATGCAGTGATTAAAACTCTCAGTGGGATTTCGAGTGACCCCTTGCAAGCACGTGGCTAACAGATTTGCGTCACTCATCAAGGTTCTAAACCAGAGTTGTTCAGGTGGGCACTTGCTGAGGCCAACCCAGTGCAACCGTGCTCGCTTGTCTGAAATGTGGACAGCTTACGTACCAAGCGTACGTCATAGTGAAGCGAGAGTGAACACACATGGCAAAGGCAGGAGTAGTGACTAACAGACATCGGAACCCCAATAAAATATAATTATAAATTTGGATTCAGAAAACAATGGAGAATTTTACAGGAACAAAATACATTTCTTTTAATTTTTTTGACATGTAAGAGTACTGTAGTTATTATTATTAATTATTATTATTATTATTATTATTATTATTATTATTATTATTATTATTATTATTATTATTATTATTATTATTATTATTATTATTATTTCAAATACTCATCGGAGAATACTAAACCTCTGATTACTCTGTACCTACCTTTTCATGTACTTGTATACATATAACAGAAGCTGTCTAGAAGCATATAAAAGTTACAAAGGTGAGGGTACTTCGATGTTCAGCCCCCAGCATAACTGATAGATCATGTAAGAAAAGCTCCATTGACACTTGAAAGTCTCCTCAGTCTCCGTAAAATAAAGTGACTGTAGAATGCATAAAGTTATTGTGTGTGAATATATAGGGTATCCAAAAAGTAACTGTGCAGTGCAGAGTAGAGAAAATTTAAGAATGAAATGGTGGTTTCATCTGTCTGGATAAGTTAACAGACACAACACTCTTATTTGGAGCACTGACAACTGTCACAAGTTGAAGGAAATGTCTCTACACAAACAGAAGATCGGAGTATGATGTGTTTATATTTGGCAGCATGATACTGGGCTGATTTTCTTCCAGGGCCAATGACCTTTGATGTTAGACCCCTTAAAACAACAAGCAATTTTCTTTCACGACACCATCAATGCAGAATGTTACCACACTGTAATTTTGGAACCTTTCATGGCCCAGTTAAATGAGCACAACATTTAAGAGGACTGGTTCCAACTGCGACTTCCAGGATGGGTTCAGCAATATGCAGCCTTGAGTGCACACATGTCTGTAGGCTGCAGAAGGATATTTTCATCATCTCCTGTAGAGAAAACTAATCTGTTTTAAATATCACTTCAAATTTCCACTGCACAGTTAATTTTTGGACACCCTTGTTATAGTATGATTGAAATTTTAAATTGCGTGTTTAGAAGCACCTGGTGCTCTTATCATTTTTCAGAATGGAATTTACTGGACAAAAGTTGAGACCACTGTGATTTATTATGAGGCATTGGAAGTTAAGGCACTAAAAAAATAGTATTTTAGGTGCCTAAAATGGCACTAAAAGAAGAAAAATAGGACAGTAAACTGCATTGAAATTATATTGCACAAAAAAGTCTTATATGCAAATAGCTCTCACAACACAACTACACTTGAAAAATTAATTTATAACTGTTTGTTAATCAGTATTCATAAGGGTCCCCTTAGGCCCTTTTTAATCACAGCAAGAAAATTTGATAAGAAGTCAGATGTTGGGTATAGAAAATAATGTGTTTACATATCGTACTAAATTGAACTAGGGAATATTTCTTTCTTTCTTTCTTTCTTTCTTTCTTTCTTTCTTTCTTAATCTGCTTACCCTCCAGGGTTGGCTCTTCCCTCGGACTCAGCGAGGGATCCCACCTCTACCGCCTCAAGGGCAGTGTCCTGGAGCTTCAGACTCTGGGTCGGGGGATGGGATGATTGGAAGGGATAGACAAGGAAGAGGGAAGGAAGCAGCCGTGGCCTTAAGTTAGGTACCATCCCAGCATTTGCCTGGAGAAGTAGGAAACCACGGAAAACCACTTCCAGGATGGCTGAGGTGGGAATCGAACCCTCCTCTACTCAGTTGACCTCCCGAGGCTGAGTGAACCCCGTTCCAGCCCACGTACCACTTTTCAAATTTCGTGGCAGAGCCGGGAATCGAACCCGGACCTCCGGGGGTGGCAGCTAATCACACTAACCACTACACCACAGAGGCGGACCTAGGGAATATTACTAAAGAAAATTAATGTATGAATAATTAAAAATCTTTGACATTTAAAGATTTAAAAAAGGAAAATATAAGCATTTTTCAATCTCTCTTCCACATTTCATAGTGTATTAACAGTTTTACAAAGAAAGTACATTTTTAATTGCTGCTGTTCATTTATAGAAACTAGCTACAATGCTGATTTCATCATACTAGACAACATTATTTCTCACTCTTGTAATGCTGCCAAAGTTTCTATACAACAAAATTTCTCGGAAGCATTATGTTTCAAAATGACAAATGTTTTAGGGTAAAAGGAAAATCAATGTCATAAGGTCACTTTTCTATCCAGCAGTACAGTTAATTAATTAATTCATTCATTCATTCATTCATTCATTAATTCATTCATTCATTAAAAACAGAAATATGCTTGTACAAAAATGTAATACTTTGTTGCAATAATGGCACATTATAATACTTCAATCAGTAGTAAAACTAGGAAATTTTACTACCCATTGACAATGTAAGGAAGCTTTAGATATTTCAAATTTCAGCATTTTTCACCACACAACTACACCCTGACAAAGATAGTCCAAGACTGTGTAAAACTGAGATGTTCACACTGGCCAACTTGTACAAAGATTAATGTGAGGTGGCGAAACCCAAACAAATTCCACTGCAACAGGGTGTCTTAAATCTATAGAAAGAACTGCCAGTTCCCAGTTTTGAATTCAGAAATGTTTCAGTACTGTTAAGAGAGTACTCAAATATTTTAAAAGAGGTAAAAAATGTGCACATAACAACAAAGCATAAATGGGAAAAAGAGGAAAAAGCAGGCAAGATAAAACTTCCCCAGATGGCTGTATTTATCATAATTCGGACACATATACTATCAGTCTCTGAATAAATACAGTCAAACAAAATTGGCATTTTCCTAAACTTCTGATGCCTATTTATTATATATGATAATGTGATTTATGATCTTGAATGAATGAAGGAGACATGATGGAGTATATCTTTGATGATCCATACCACATTAGAGTGGCAGTGAATGTACAGTGTAAATGGTGTTTTTCTCTATATATTTGGTGCTGTGAAAGGGTCATTTCAGGATTATCAGTGACTTTTGAAAATTTTACCTGAAATTTACAAACTAGCGAGATAAAAATAGACTCGTGTCTTCCATGTTATTTTGTTTGTTACTTAATTTATATTTACTGGAGTATATCTTTCTGCTCACTTTGAGACTTCCTATTGTCTTTTTACCTATGTTAGTTTTTACTCCGTTCTAACGACTGTGAAAATGTTATTCTTTATGGGATATATCACACTTATTTTCCATTAACATTCTGTTTTAACTCCAGTGTAGAAAGAATGCTATAAAGTTGACTCTAGACTTTAATTATTTGGATGCTATGTTAGATTTTAGTTGTTCAATTTTCATGATGCATGATAGCACAGTATTAAAGAGAACCCTGGGATCATCGAGATTACAATAATTTATTTCATGCTATGACATAATTGCCTTCTTCCTGTATTCAAGAGAGTATCTATACCGTACTGTAATTAGTTTTCTCACAGTTTTATTAGAAATTATCTCTGGTTGGTTGAACTCCACTCACAGTAACGTAAACATGTATAGTCGGAGCGATCATGAATTGCGGAACATCAAACTTAACGTTGTTGAATTGTTTCTCCGCTTGATTGTAGCACTGTGGATCAATACCAATCTACATGAAAAATGGCATCTCTGCATTCCCATCTCAAGTAATCTGCTGCCATCACATGATTGACTAATGTATAAGTTATTCCATTTTCTACAACTAATGTCGCATATATCACAGTATATCATAAAGTTGTCAATTAATCCAGAATCAGAGGACCATGTGTACGACTCTGGTAGCATAGTGGATTGTTCGCTACTTCAAATAAAATGAATTTTTTAATTACAACATAACCCCATCTATGTATGTCTTCCGTCTTTCATAGAAAGACATGAACAATAAAACTAGAAAACATCAATGCATGGATCAAGCCTGGATGATTTGCATCGCGATGAATCGAAACTATTTATAATTAAATTAATTTGTTTTAAAATAAGTAAATTCACTATAGTATGAAATAAAATATTGTACGCAACAGCTACTAAAGTGATAAGTTTACATTACTCATTTCAAAATTCCAGCCTCGCCTGCAGCTCAGGTGTTAACATCTCACTCGTAATGTAAAGGATCACTTTTCGTGGCCGTTACATAGATAATTATTAATGTACTGTCATATGATACGATTTTGAATACTTTGTGTACTGTATTTCTGATACTCCCTAATGTACTGCTGATGTAATTTACTAGTATATTTCTGTAAATAATGCTGTAGTATATCCATTAGATCCTGTTAATTCCTACATGATAAAGATAAAAAATGTGCCATCAATGGCATCCTGTTCATAAAGATGACAACAAACTGTCTAATATTCTGTCAAATATAGGGCTGATAATCTCAGAACAACAAACCACCACCATACTACAGTACTGAACATTTTGGTGCAGTATTGCTAATATTTCTCTGTAAATGTTTTACTGTGATATATACATATATCTCTCATTAATAAAAGTGTTTTCTTTTCCATGTATTTTCTACTGTTTTCCTTATCTTCCATTGGTTTCAACAGACTGAAGAACTTAAAGGTAACTGTGTCAAAACTGAAATGAAATGGCTTCCACCTTAACAGCTAATGCATTAGATTATTAATAATGAAACTATAATTATTATTATTATTATAATTTTGTGTTGCTATTGATAGTCTGGTGCAAGCCTTATAAGGCTGACAGTCATACAAATGCACGTGGCATCGGTCACATATGGGAAGCTGCGTATTATTATAGTGGAAGGTAGTGTTGTGTGTGATGTATGAGTTGCAGGGATGTTGTGAACAGCGCCAATGCCCAGTCCTCGAGCCAAGGGAATTAACCATTTAAGATTAAAATCCCCAACCTGGCAGGAATTGAATCAAGGGCCCTCTGAACCAAAGGTCTCTGCGATGACCATTCATTCAAGTAGCTGGAAATCAATGACACTTAATGTGGTGTGATTATTTTAGAGCTTAGTAAAACTCAGTTCAGGACCTAACAAATTATAAGTAACCATCATAGTTATAAATCAGTGTGGCCCCTTGGCTGAATGCTGCCTTTGGCTTTGAGAATCCTGGGTTTCTATTCTGGGCCTGGTATTTTAGCCATATTTGCTTAATTATTCTGTCTTGGGCACTGGGTATTTGTGATTGTCTTAATACACAACTCTCAGTTTACACAGAGCACACCACTCTACCAACTGCCACAGAAACATTTGAAAGATGAATACATCCCTGCATGTGAAGTTGGTGTCAGGACGGGCATCCAACCATAGAACTCGGTCAAGTCAACATGTGTGACACAGATTGCACCCTCAGCCTCACCAGAGTGCGGGGAATACAGCAGAAATAGTAGTTAGATTTATAACTACCGAGCTCGATAGCTGCAGTCACTTAAGTGCGGCCAGTATCCAGTATTCGGGAGATAGTAGGTTCAAACCCCACTGTCGGCAGCCCTGAAAATGGTTTTCTGTGGTTTCCCATTTTCACACCAGGCAAATGCTGGGGCTGTACCTTAATGAAGGCCACGGCCGCTTCCTTCCCACTCCTAGCCCTTTCCTGTCCCATCGTCACCATAAGACCTATCTGTGTCGGTGCGACCCAAAGCAAACTAGCAAAAAAAAAAAAAAAATTATAACTATTTTAGTTCATACACAAGACAATATCTCCTTATTTATGGCAGCTAATCTGGAGATCTCTGAACTGTGGTACAGAACAGTTGGCTGTATAGGACAAAGAAAGCTCCTATGAGATAGAGAACATATTTGATCTTCATTTAAGATGAACATATTCTTTTTATTTGATTCTCAGCAAGTTCATTGCCATTAGCATCATTTTCCCCTGCATGGTTATCTTCATGTTATTAGATTAGCATGTATGTTTTATGGTCCAGATTTCGCTTGAATTTGGCGGGCATTATCTAGAAAAGCAGAGAGGAATATGGTTATGTATCTTAAGAGTATCTTTCTTTCATTAGAAATGCAAGAGCCAGATGAAATAAGATTTTCTAATGACTACAAAATTTGCCCTTAGGCGTAACTAAGAACTGTATCTGCCTGGTCATTATCTTGTAAATATGCAATTTAACCACACTGCATGACATTAATATAAGGACTGGAAATAAAATTTCTACTTTAAGACGATACCAATTATAAATTGGGTACAGCATATGAAAGTTATGGATATTCTGGCTATATTTCCATCTGTCTTTTTCCCCCAGCTAACGTATCTCTGTACTGGTCGTCGAGGCCCATGGAAAGTAAAAGTTTCCATTCTCTGTAACCTCACCACCTCTGTGTGTGTGTGTTTTTTTGTTTTTTTTTCCCCACTCCTATCAGCTTCTAGAATTGTACTTTATTTTGAGTCCCACGGCACCTGTCCTATATTCACTTGATCACGTATTTTGTAAAATCTAAACTCTTGAAAATTTAGCAGTGTTAGTACTTGTTTAAGTAAACATATTACCTTTACATTGGTTATTCAAAACAGAGAGAACAGGTAAAACAAAATGGTAATTTATATACATTCAGAAATAAAAAAGTTACTTATATTAGTTTCATGTTTTAAGATTACTTATATTCCACTTTGGAAAATATTTTCAACATTTAATCTTCAATTTCACTTTGATTATCTATTTTATATTGTAATGCCACCTCCTCTTCCATAACTCATTTGGGATTATATTTTCCATACCTCTGACGCGTACAATTTTGTAGCATCTTTCAATAGTTTCTTTTCATGTCACTCAATCGTATCCATTCTGCACAGCAGAGGTGCCCTTGTTTCTGACGTGTTCCAAATGTACGAGGGCAGATCAGAAAATAAGTTGCACTTCCCAGTTATGGCCATTTATTACACCACCTATACAACAGCAACACGACTATAACGATATACACTGTAACGTCACTTTTCCACATAGTTTCCAAGAGACTCCAAACATTTCTGTGAACGCACAACCAACTTGTCGATGCCGGACGCATAGAAATTTCCTCCAGCGTTCTTCAACCACTCGGAGACAACGGCCTTCACCTCCTCATCGGTCTGGAAACGTCGACCACCGAGCTCTGTTTTGAGCTTACTGAACAGATGGAAGTCACATGTCGCTAGGTCGGGACTGTAGGATGGATGTTGCCAGACCTCCCACTTGAAACGCTGCAGCAGTTCTCTCGTTTGGTGAGCCTTGTGAGGTGTTGCGTTATCGTGCAACAAAATCACACCGGCGCTGAATTTCCCCCGGCGCTTCTCTTTAATCACTTTACGCAACCGGTGCAACGTTTGACAATACGACGCCACGTTGATCGTAGTTCCTTCCGGCATGAATTCCATGTGCAGCAAACCCTCCATTTCAAAGAACACTGTTGCCATAACCTTACCGGCTGAAGGTTGAACCTTGGCCTTCTTTCATTGTGATGATGAGGTGTGCACCCATTCTATTGATGTTCGCTTTGTTTCGGGGGTGAAGTGGTGGACCCACGTTTCGTCGCCTGTGGCGATTCGCCGCAGAAACCCGTTGCCGTTTGCGGCATAGCGTTGCAAAAATTGTCCCTTGTGCTCATCGGTGAGAAGACGTGGGACCCATCTTTGACACAGCTTACAATATCCAAGCTCCTCGTGATCAATGGCGAACACACTGCCATACAACATGTTCAGCTGCGTCGCGATTTCTCTCAGTTTAATGCCTAATGATCGCATTCACACTGTTGACCTTTGCACTGGTCCTGGACATTGCAGGCCTGCCTTCGCGATGGTTATCTGTGATATCCGTGCATCCTGCTTCGAATTGCTGACACCACTTTACGATACCTTGCCGGGAAATGGCCCGCTCCCCATACACGGCACTAATTTCACGATGAATGTCCGTGCAATTCTTCCTTTTGGCCCATAGGAATCGGATTGTCGTACGCACCTCATATTTGGAGTGAACGTCCAGTTGACGCGCCATTGCATTTGGCCGCTGTTCACACAATACTAGACAAGACACCACAGCGACCTGCCTAACAGACGTGTGGGCAGTGTCTGTCTCTTTCTCCGCAGTGCCCACGTTTGCGACACACAGTGCGCTGCTGCGGCGTGTTAGTGCAACTAACCTTGAATGAATGAATACTGATCTGCATTTAGGGCAGTCGCCCAGGTGGCAGATTCCCTATCTGTTGCTTTCCTAGCCTTTTCCTAAATGATTTCAAAGAAATTGGAAATTTATTGAACGTCTCCCTTGGTAAGTTATTCCAATCCCTAACTCCCCTTCCTATAAATGAATATTTGCCCCAGTTTGTCCTCTTGAATTCCTTTTGATCCACCTACATATTTGGACATCATGCTGCTCATATGTTTGATCAAACAACTAACATTGTTAAACTAAGGCTTTCTATTGATCAGCAGACATAAAAGTATTTTAGATGAATTATTGATAATTGCTTTGTATCTTCTTGTACAATCCTATTATGTACTGGAAAGGTTAGTTTTCTAAGGGATTCTGAAATGTTCTTCACCTGCTAGTGTAATGATGTTCTGACATTCAATCTTTTCATGTTATCTTCTGTATTTATAATCATCCGTATATATATGTAAAATATTAAGACTTCGTATGTTAATACTTATTTCTAGAAAGCAAAGCAAGGTGAAAATCTGTAAGACTCTTATTTATGTGTGTTCTCAAATGTATTTGTATCTAAGTAATCTTGCCTTGCCATCACTTTCTCCTTGTTCTGTATTAATGCTTTTAATATGCCAAAGTGGAGATAATTTTTGTCCATGATTCCTGCAGTTGATTTACTCTGTAGCTCAAGTCCACCTTGCTTGAAAAGACTTTGTATTAATCATGGACCATCTCAAAGCCATGTAGATTGAAAAGAAGTTACATATAGTGAGTTAAAATATGTTTTCATGTCCATTTATTATTTTACTGCAATGAAGTAAAAAGCTACTAAGTGTAAAAAGAAACAACTGTTGCTAATTTCTTGTATTTTTATTCAGACATGTTTTGCAGTAGTAAGTTATTTTCTGTTATAAATTGCACCTGCCTTCATATTTGTGCACATCAAGATGCATATCATGAGAGGACCACTAATTGAATACAGGTCAAGGTGATGTTCGCCTCCACTCCTGTTATCTTCTAGAATTGTCCTTGTGAGTCCCACAATACCTGTAGCTGATGAAGTAATTACTGATATGTGCCATAATACGGGTTACAAGATAAGTGTATGTGATTGTTGACTAACATAACCTAGCCACTTAATGAAGCATCAGTAGTGGTAATAAAAAATTACAGCCACTGTTATTAAAGTGCCTATAAGTATGAAAACTACTCCTCTATTTACATAGGTTTCAGAATGTTGGGACTTAACAGTAACATGAACGGTACTAAATGAACATAATGTTTGGTTTTAATAAAAATTTCACTGATGTACAATGACCTTGAAACATATTTCAACCAATGAATATTGAATTTTCACGACCGCATTGTAATCGAAACCAACTTCAACCTATTAGGTCGTGTTGCATACGTTTAGTACGTGTGGAAGAGATGTTAAGTACAGAACAAAAATGGCCAACCAGACACCAGTGGGATCCGAACCCACAACCTCCCGATTTTGCGTCGGTTGCTCTACCAATTGAGCTATGGTGGCCTAGGCCATCTTTGTTCTGTTGGAAAGGATCTAAGTTAGAGGTCTGGTACTACTACCATCATACTGTAGAGTGTGTTTAAGTTTCCCGTTGAGGGCGAAGTCAATGAATATTGAATTTTCACGACCGCATTGTAATCGAAAACGACTTTCAACCTATTAGGTCGTGTTGCGTACGTTTAGTACATGTGGAAGAGATGTTAAGTACAAAACAAAAATGGCCAACCAGACACCAGTGGGATCCGAACCCACAACCTCCCGATTTTGTGTCGGTTGCTCTACCAACTTAAACGCACTCTACAGTGTGATGGTAGTAGTACCAGACCTGTAGCTTAGATCCTTTCCAACGGAACAAAGATGGCCTAGGCCACCATAGCTCAATTGGTAGAGCAACCGGCGCGAAATCAGGAGGTTGTGGGTTCGGATCCCACTGGTGTCTGGTTGGCCATTTTTGTTCTGTACTTAACATCTCTTCCACACGTACTAAACATATGCAACACGACCTAATAGGTTGAAAGTCGGTTTCGATATTTCAACCACTTTTTATTTTGATCTCAAGGAGGGTATTTTGTTTACCTATTCCATGTGTGTTGATAGGTAACTGAAGTTTAATGTACAAAATTTACAGTTCCATACTATAAATGTAAGAAACTCCTTCTGTTGAGACATTGTAATCCTAGTCTTAAATATTGTACTCAGACTGCCTTATAATTCTGATAAATTTGTGTGAGAATCTCAGTGAATACTCTTTCTGGATTGATATGTATCCCTCAAATTGAAAATTGATTTGTTAGTGTTAACATTCTGCCTTAATCCCAGTCTGTAATGTAAAACATAAATGTTGCAATTATAATCTTTCGTTGTTTTAATGTTGTTAACATAGTTGTTTCTTCATTGTGAAATTTTCAGTATGCCTCAACACAATTCCTGATGAACCATGGTAACTGAAGTGTTTCTCTTTGATTAATAAGACTCTTCTTTTTTTAATTTTTTTTCATGTAATACTGATCATACACCAAAACTAACATTATATACTTCATGCACAGTAACTCCAAGATGGAAAAGCCTTGAAAATTGGTGAATATTACAACTTTTCAGAGAACCTGTTTTGTGTGGTCTGAATAAAAAGGAAAAGAAGGGTGTTCTTTAGTGTAGAGTTTGAATGTCTAATATTGCTGTTTTAATCTAATCTGTGGTGTGAAGAGCAGAAAATATTGTTAATTGGGGGAAGAGAATAGTGAGATTTGGGGGGAAATCCGTCCAACACCTGTAATTACTGGCACCCTGGTGATACTCAGTTTTTGAGACATCATTGGGATTTTAAAAATCCTGAATGCTAGTGATAACTCCTTTTGGACAATATTTTTATTCACTATGCCTGTCTTCATAATGTATGCTCTTCACTCCTTGATTGCATAGATATTTATTTGAGAGCTAAGACATACTTTTGTAATGACTGCATATTTCCTCAGATTATGTATGCACAGACGCGTCTTCCTGAAATATTGGAAGCTGTAAGTATTCCAGAAGTTAGATAAGGAAAAGCTGAAGATGCTCTGTTTACTGCTATAATGTGCTGACATCTTGAAATAAGAAACCTCCCATTAACTTTTGCTATAGGGATGATAATGATGATCATTTAAGTGGAATCTGGCTACCTCCATGCAAGGATACTAGACAGCATCACACGAGGTGGACTGTGTGTGAGAGGGAGATATCTCTGCTGTGTGATCATTGGGCAGTCTTGAGGGAGACCTATGCATAAAATGAATCATTACTATAAGTTGGAAAACAATAATATTAACAAAATGAGATAAATAGCTTCATGTTCCACACTATATCTTTATTTACTTACCTCATTATATATATATTACATAATTGTTTTGTCCTCTTAAGACCATGGTTAACACATATCAGCCTTTCTGGATTTTCAGCACTCCTTGACAGAGAATACAATTCTTTGCTCTTCCGTCCACTTTGCACCAGGTTGTCTCCTTACTCTTCCTGGAAGTTCCTTTGGCCTGTGTACTCAGGTCCTGAACTTACTTCTTCCTTGAACCAGTGTCTCAAGACACATCAGCCAGATCCTTCTTCACTGCAGTTGCGCATGGAGTGGTACATTTTCAAGTCACTAGAAGATTGAGAATACTTTGAGATATTCTGGAGTTAGGCATTTGAGACAGATGATCATAAAACATAAGATGGCACTTCCTCATAACAAGCGAGAAATTTTCATATTTAGAGTACAGCTTTGCATTTGACCTCAGGTAATATTCACCCTCAGAATTTTTATGTAGGCCAAGGATATTTCTTAGGAATTTCCTCTTTCATTCAGATCCTCTCTATCCCACCATGGTGAGTGAGGGCCAAGCATTCAGCAACATATAATGGTTCAGAACATACTACTATGGCATAGGCATGGTATTTGGCATGCCATGAGATTGATCAATCTGGACTGATAAGTGGGTTTACAGAGGTGAAAAGTGGTCTGCTGTGTTTAACCCGATATTTAAGAGCTTCTTTCTCTGATTCATTACAGGAAATGATCTCTCCAAGATACTTCAAATGAGTGCAATGTTTGATATTTATATATTTGGTATTGAGAATCGCAGTGGTATTACGATGGTCAGACATCATGACGCAAGTGTGATAAACAGATATAACTTGAAAACAATATTCTCTCACCCATGGGTAAATAAAGCAAGTATCGAGCTTGAATTATTATTATTATTATTATTATTATTATTTGTAATATATGGCTATAAAGTGTTTACATCCAATTAGTATTATTTACATATATATGATATGATAACGTTGTTTGTGAGGTTATGTCATGAAACATGTGCTGTACATGAATATTTATACCAAACTCGATAGCTGCAGTCGCTTAAGTGTGGCCAGTATCCAGTATTCAGAAGATAGTGGGTTCAAGCCCCACTGTCGGCAGCCCTGAAGATGGTTTTCCGTGGTTTCCCATTTTCACACCAGGCAAATGCTGGGGCTGTACCTTAATTAAGGCCACGGCCGCTTCCTTTCTACTCCTAGGCCTCTCCTATCCCATCGTCGCCATAACACCTATTTGTGTCGGTGCGATATAAAGCAAATAATAAAAAAGGAGACTCCTCCATTTGTCAAGTGCATGTGACAGTATTTTTAGGTAGTAAACAGTGGATTATAAGAAATGATTGATAAAATTTGAACAGGCCTTTGAGCCAGCTGGTTTAAAAATGTGGATCCTTATTGTATTTGAATTCACAAAATACTCTTGTTATTTATAAGCTGGTACATGAGGTTTGTACCTTCAAAAGGTAATTATTAGTAAGTTCATTTTAGTTTTACAAATTTTTCTCCTTTATGCTTGCTGAGTATCTTATAAATTAAGTTTTAGGGGGTCCACTGCCTGTAATGTCATTTATTTTGCCGTATTTTGATATATTTATACCTTTTAGGTCAACTCAACATCATATCATTAGTTTTTAGCTTTCATGTTTGTTTGTCTGCCTGTTTGTTCCACCATCACGGGTACACAGCTGAATAGATCTCGAACAAACTTCATAATCATCCAGGAGCAGGTTTCGATATGCATATCGTTTAAAAATCACTTAATAGGCTGGGGTTTTATAGGAAGACCAGAAGAGTTTTTTCAATTTTCTCTTACACTGTTGATTATATGTAAAATCTATAGTCTATATGTGAAACGCTCCTTCATTTTAAGTAATTTTTGTTATGTACATCATTTTGCTTACTTTTCAAATGATGAAGAAAATTACTCTTTTCTATGGGCTCCATGCTCTACAGCCAGTAACAGACACCCTCACAGATCTACAGTGGATCTACCGGTTGCCATGGCGATGTCTCAGTCTGCATGCAGCAAGGAAGTAACGTAATGCCATTATCGTGGTTTTTAGTTGGGTAGAAGGTGAGAGATGCGTCAAGCTGACATCCTAAGGTATATTTGCGGAATACGGGTAGAGGTTACATCGTCTTCAAATAGTGCTAAGCGTGGCTATTTAATATTTGAACAGTGCCGTGGAGTGTAGCCCATTATTTCACACTGTAAGGTGTTTTCTGGCATTTGCTATATAATTGTTATTGTATTTATCCTCTATTTCCAGTTTCTTCTTTAATTTCTTACCTCTGCCTTGCCTCTTTAGGCCTAAGTAATAACATTGTAAGTCATCTATTATCTGAATACTTAACATGCCCTGAACCTAAATTTCTCCTCTGTTATAGCTTTCAAAAATCCGTAACTCTACTCATATGATCAGAATTTAGTGAAGGACATCTCATTTCTCCAACACCTTCACTGGTAATTACATATTCTTCCTATCCGGCTGTCCTCAGATATTATCCTGTCTTCAGTTATAGTCAGTGTTCTTAATTGCCCTAATTTCTGCCGTCATTTTTCCGTATGTATGGGAGTGCTAATCCCATAACCTGGACTCTCCCTTCTTTGAGTGATATTGTGCAATATTTTTTCCTTCGCAGTCTATAATTTTGCTGATTAAGTTACATAATGTATTGTTAACTGAAACTTATTTAGTGTCGGTTAGTTGTGACACTTTTGAGAGTAGGCGCCTTTTACTATGCCCGCTTCAAATTGAGCTGCCCTTATAAAATCTTCATTCAAAGCTGAAAAACACCAGTTCATGTCTAGGGCATCTGAGAATGCTTCTGAATGCAAGACCAGTTTGAATGTGGTCAGGTTAGGAAGATAGTCAGAGAGCGATGCTGACATCAGGCCAGTCTAACTTTAAAACTTTCCAGTCCGTCAAACACACAACTTAAGTATAATATTACACTATAACATACCTGTAAAAAGCACATTATTAAACATGGAATAAACATAGTGTGCATCCTTATTCCTTGTCGGCATTAGCAGAACGACGAATTAGTTATACATCGGCAATCAAAATACAGATTGTGCAGCAGAAATAGGAAAGAAGGCCATCTCAGTAACACAGATGAGAGACCACTGTGGAAGATCACAAACTCTTAACCCGTCAATTCCCAAAGTTAGGTTAAAAGTAAAAATCAAGAGATTTTCTGTAAAACACTTTATTTGAACTTAGAAAAACTTATTTTCAAGGCAAAACATTTTGTAAGTCATCATGGTGACAAATGGAGGGGGTGCCACCTACAGGTGACGTTGGGCAATGTACATACGTCATTTCTCTACAACTCTATAACACTGCCCAGTGAACAGTTATGGCTAAAAATCAGGAAAGCACCGTGTGAACTGGAAGCACATTTTCAGTCAGTGGCTGGAGTGGAATTCGTACCAGCAATGAATATGTAGAGCAACTTTACATTTCTTACATAGAAGGCGCGTTCTTTCATGGCACAAGGCACATTGTCGCTGTGAACATTTTTCCTGCATATGCTCTTCTGAATCATTTGATAGGCGAACTGCAAGTGGCACTCGTTTCGCTGCTGATCCTCGATTGACACCTTGTTGAGGTTTTGTCCCATACAGACTGCAATACACTTGCACAATGTTCCTTCTGAAATCACAGTAGGTTGAGCTCTTTCCTGGTGTTGATGCCCTGTAAATTAGCCATGCATTTTGGCAAGCTGCATCTAACCCAAAGGCAAAAATAGGGAACCACCATTTTTTGCCATGCAGTGCTGTTCTCAAGTTATCGACATTCTTGTCCGCTCTATCTACTCCGCCCATATAAGTATTACATTTATCAATTGCACATGGGCAATCAACTAGCACTTTCATACGCTTTCCATTTACTGTAGCTATTCTCTCAACTTTGTTGACTGGATTTACTCTCTGGCAGTTGGATGCAATGGTTACAACATTGTTATCATGCCACTTGATGACAGCTACAGAATCAGTAACTTGAACTGAGAGTGACCCTCTGGTTTTCTTCCTCAGTTCCTTGCTGGTTACAAGAGGACAGCCTTGAGTACGGTTTTTCTTAAGAGTTCCTGTACCACCACTTCCATTTTGAGAGAGTTTGGTCAGTAGTGGAAGTGAGGTAAAAAAGTTATCAAAATATAGGTTGTACAGTCCCCTAGTTTTTGGAAGTCTGCTTTCCATTTCTAGGACACCACCATCACCTGGACTGAGCATCCGTGGTGGAAGGTGGTTTATGTCACCCAAACCTTCATCTCCACTTTCTTCGTCTGTGACTCGACCGTCTTCTGGAGGTATAATGACAAACTGAGCTTAATCCAACGCCTTTTCATTATCTTCATCTTCTAGTTGGATAATTTCCTCCAATATTTCATGGACTTGGAGGCTGAAAAATACAAATATTTCAATTAGAAGCAGCAGTCAACAAATATCCGAAATGAGCTGTAATGCCCAACGTCACCTGTAGGTGACAGTGTATAATTACTATCAAGAATTTGTACAAAAAATTACTGGCCCAAACTATTGATACTGTTACGGATTTATCCGTGGAAGTCAGAGGTGAAAGAAGGTGCAGGCTGGAATGGGTCTAACTACAAGTCCGAAAGATTAATTAAAATTTTAACAAGGTTATATTTTCAAAACTTAACAATGATGACAGACTTTTGAGTGTACAACAAATAACAACAAGTTAAATCAGGTACATAACCAAGAGAAAACTTTAAATAACAAGAAATTTAAATAACAAGAAAATCGGGTACAATGCCGCTTTACAAGAAAGCACCAGTTAAGTGGTCTTTACAAAATTCCAGGCTACAGGCCCAAATTCATCAATCCTTGAGCTCTCAGCTCACAATCACAAAACACCAAAGGGCAGAAAACCCTTAATTACATGGAGCATTTGCTCCCAACTTTACATTTCAAGCCTCTCTAAGGCACTTTTACCACAACACCATAAAGAGCTGACCCGCTCTCGATCTTTCAAGCCTATTTTAAAGGTCATAAACTGACTTTACACTAACTGCCCTCAAGGCACACAAAGAAATAGGGGTATTTAATACCCAACCTACAGGGCCTTCGCATGAAGAAAACAAAACATCAGGTTAAGTTAATGGCCCAAAGTACAGAAAGGACTGGAGGCGTGAACTTGAACTCCTAAATACACAATATTAAAACCTAAGTGGCTCTAGGCCGATACACAGGGGCTAATCCCAAGCTAGGGAGGTGACTCGTATGAAAAAACTTTAATACATTAACGAAGAGAAGAAACGGTTATGAAAACGTAGTCACCTCAATTTCAAAATGAAGGGGAGCTCGAGAGGATGAAGCACTCTCTATCCCCGCTTTACGGTAAAAGAGATTTGTAGTTTTTACATAGACAGAAAAGGAGTTTACATTTTAAAGAGTTGGGTTACATATTAAAGGTTTCGAACCCTCCCCGAGAGTTAGACTGCTGAGCTAGCAAGAAATAAAAATATTAAAAGGCCGTTACCTTGTTGAAGATCTGCTGTCTGAAGAACGAGGCGCTTCCCGCCCCCTGCTACATATTCACACACTGAGTTAGATGTTATACTAGTGGCCCCGAGACAAGAAAATCAGCAGTTTTTATACCCTTGTGGAAAATTCGAGACCTTTCAAGAATGAGTAGACACACCCCCTCAATTTTTATTGGAAGAATATGAATTACACATGGAAATTTGAAAAAGAAAGCTATGATTGGAGGAAAATTAATTACAGAAATTACCGATTGGTTAAATTCAAAACAGGCGGAAAGAAAGAGTTAATATTACCAACCCACAAACCACAGAACAAAATTTAGTAAAGACAAAACTTATGAATACAAAATTTCTTCAAGATAGTTCATTCCATTGCACCAGAGTGTATTATCATAGTTTTTGGTAGAGACATCTGTTAGAGAATGTCCACACTGAAAAACAAAAGTAAATCAAGAAACACTCAGTGACATCTTCTGATAAATCGTAGAGTTAGTTCATTTGTTAAAGTTCCGGGTTTCTCCAGTAGAGAAGTTCCATTTGGCGCAAGATTTGAACTTGCGTCGTAGAGGTGTACCGCCCGGTACAGACACTATTAAACTTTCACGTCTGCAAATGCTGTTTTCGAAGTTATAATAAAGATGACTTACCTTCTAGGGGCAGGAAACGAAGATCCTTTTCCAGAGAACAAAGGCTCTTGGTTGTTGTTATGCGGCATCTTGATCTGTGGTTCACAGACTCGAAGATAGATCACATAGACAGCTGATATTAAACAGATTTGTGAGTGAAGGTTAGTTGATGCCACTGAACACAGAGTTCAGCACTAGTTTCAGTATCAGAGCGAGAGGAAGATATAGAAATAGTGTCACCTGTAGGTGACGTTGGGAATTGCCAAAAAGGAGGTAGAGTGAGACTTGCAATGGATAGAGAATTAAGCTCAACTTCAACTGAAGTTAGTTAGATATCTTATTGCCCCATGATGTGAAATGCAGCCAAGTGCATTAGCATCAGTGATATTCAGCGCCTCAAATTTGACCTCTAATGGAAGCAAAAATAAGAAAGAATTTTCTATTTCTATGGCAGAATTAATTGCATCCCATAATTGATTAATCAGAATCTCAAATTTCTCTCCCAAAAATGATACATGCCAACTTCGAACATTCCCTTCAGTCTGTGAGATCCTATAATTATACATTCTGCATCACTGGCTTGCACGCATGTGAAGTAGCTGAAGATGACTAGAAGCCATGCGAGATGAACAACTGGTATTTATTTTGTCAACTGTCTGAACAGTTCTGGGAACTTTATTCTGAAATAGAGACTGTCAGGTCAGTCTATATAAAAACTCACAAAAGGGGCTGAGAGATACCTTCACATTAAATATATCATAAGTCAGGACTGCTAATTCCCGAGCAAGAATGGGTCCAAACGCTATTATTGAATACATTTGTGTACAGAGCATACATTTGTACATAGAGTAGGAGTATAATATATGGGAAGGCAGGTCCTTTCCTTAGTTATGGTATGTGATTAGGGATGGGTCCAGTCAGTTCATTTGCTTGAACTAGTTCATTCGATACCGTTCATCGCCTTGAGTAGTTCATAAGCAGGTGAGAAATGTGCTGTCACGTGACCATTAACATGGCACGCCATTGGCCATTTTTGAACGAGCTTATTTTGTCGTTCAAATGAACAAGGTAGTTCATTTGTGCTCTCGCGGCATTTCGTTCAAATAAACGAAGTCGTTCCAATGAACGAGGTAGTTTATTATGAGCTCTCTTGGCAACAGCACAAGCGGCGTGAGGAGAGGTAGTTTACCGTACCGCACGCGTGCTAGTACGTAAATTTTACAACAGATGGTATTTGCGTACGTCTTCGTCTTCCTTTAATTGAATGGCAAACCATACAGCCTTGACCCCACCCCACCTCCTACGTTGTTTAAAGCTCGGTGGTTTTAAGGGGCGTATGAATCAGCTGTTTGAGAGAGAAGAAGCTACTGTATTTACTGCCTTTATACATTGCACTAAGGTGATAACTGTTCTTTTTATCTGTTAAAGAGCTGGGAGGACGAACCGTATGAAACGTCCTGTTAATAAGGGATGTTCCTGAATAGCTAACTAATAAAATGTCAGATGTAAGTCCTTTAAGGCGTTTGCTGTATAAAACTAGAGTTTCGTCTTATGCCTGACATTACACTCATCAGAGTGGAATGTGTCAGGCCCTATCCACTGACGATGATAGGGTGTATGCACGTGAATTTATCAGAAGCCCATTAACTTTTGATATACGGTACTCTATTTGTATGAAAAATCTAATTCCCTCATCGATAAACATTCCCCATTAATATTACAACATATTACAGTGAGTTGTGACTGACATTATGAACTTGAAATGCGGTCAGCTGATTCTTAACCCAGACGTAATTAATAGTTTCGTTGTCAGAGAAGAAATGTAGGAGATACACAATTTCAATTTGCCTTTATCACACCATTGTTAAAGCGTAGTTCTTTGCTCTATTCACTTGATCATAAGAATGTAGGGTAATTTCGAAGGAATATGATAGAAAAACATTTTGTATGCGACAAAGTGACAATAAATACGTACATAGGTTAATGGGAATGCAAAACTCCCTCTGTAGATCAGTAGTCTACTTCCGATCCGCAAGATTGGGGGTTCAAACCCGGCAGAAGTACTCGGATGTTTGAAGGGCGGAAAGAAATCCGTTCGAAACTATATCGTACGATATCGGCGTGTAAAAAAACTCTGGTAACACATATGGTGTTTACCTTAAGTCAGTCAGATCACCCTCCTGGTGAAATAAAGCAGAACGACAAATCAAAATGCCTGTACATGGTAGCTGAAGCGTACTTAAAATAATAATAATAAATTTATTTATTTATCTGTTTACCCTCCAGGGTTGGTTTTCCCCTCGGACTCAGCGAGGGATCCCACCTCTACCGCCTCAGGGCAGAGTTCCGGAGCTTGAGACTTTTGGTCGGGGGATACAACTGGGGAGGAGGACTAGACCTCGCCTAGGCGGCTTCACCTGTTATGCTGAACAGGGGCCCTAGTAGGGGGGGGGGGAGATCAAAAGGGATAGACAAGGAGGAGGGAAGGAAGCGGCCGTGGCCTTAAGTTAGATACCATCCCGGCATTTGCCTGGAGGAGAAGTGGGGAAACCACGGAAAACCACTTCGAGGATAGCTGAGGTGGGAATCAAACTCGCCTCTACTCAGCTGACCTCCCGAGGCTGAGTGGACCCCGTTCCAGCCCTCGTACCACTCTTCAAATTTCGTGGCAGAGCAGGGAATCGAATCCGGGCCTCCGGGGATGGCAGCTAATCACGTTAAGCACCACACCACAGAGGTGGACATTATTATTATTATTGTTGTTATTATTATTATTATTATTATTATTATTATTATTATTATATTTTTGCTAGTTGCTTTACGTCGCACCGACACAGATAGGTCTTATGGCGACGATGGGACAAGAAAGGACTAGGAGTAGGAAGGAAGCGGTCGTTGCCTTAATTAAGCTACAGCCCCAGCATGTGCCTGGTGTGAAAATGGGAAACCACGGAAAACCATCTTCAGGGCTACCGACAGTGGGGTTCGAACCTACTATCTCCCGAATATTGGATACTGGCCACACTTATGTGACTGCAGCTATCGAGCTCGGTATTATTATTATTATTATTATTATTATTATTATTATTATTATTATAATACAGCAATTGAATGAGTGCACTTGTTACACACATGCCCACTTCCTTTTAAAATTTAAAATTTGGGCTTGGAGCTGTAAACACGGTGGTAGGGTGATAGTAATTACATTTTTATACAGGAAAAACTGAACAGTTTTTAAAGCCCGAAACTGAAATATTGATAGGCTTATTTGAACGGAAATAGCCAAATTTTCACTCCTGATTCACCTTAGCGTAGTTTACGGTATTATTTGCTTAAGATGTATTTGTTTAGAGAAAATATTCTTAAGGCGTATTTTTATGTGGTTTATGATGGTGGAAATGATGAAAACTTTCGCGTATTCTGTGTCAATCGCATCTTAAGATAGCTTATGTGTACTGATGTCTTGTATCTGTTACCATGTGCTAGCATGGTTTTGCTACTCCGCTCCAAATGCGTGTGATTTCGTTGTTGACATTGTTTATTTTGTGTGTAGACAGAGTATTTATTTACCGGTGCCCGTGTATTATTCCCCACAACTGTCGTGTATGATAGAACGCTTACGTAAGTGCCAGGCAGTGAACACGTTTTTTTTTTCGTAATGGAATTCTGAGGAACCTCGAATACGGTATTGTTCGTTAATATTATGTGGGATATCGTTTGTTATAAGAGGTAAACCAGCGACATTATCACCCCATCGTGTGTTTCGTGGACCGTATCTTGCATAGGACCGGACTCGAACCAACATGCGCTCAGTTACAAAGCTAGGCGACTAGTACGACATTCTGTGAACTTGGTACTTCATCGTCTTGCGGAGCGCCTAGCACGAGCAGAAAACAGCTGCCCAGTGCCCAGCGGCGCCGCCAGCCTGCTAGGTGGAGAAAAGTCAACTACGAGAGACAGAGAAACAGGTAAACTTTCTAATTTTTTATAACTCTTCCCCTGCTCCATCACCAGTTGAGAAATGTGCTGTCATGTGATCATTAACACGGCACGCCATTGGCCATTTTCGTGCGTGCTTATTTTGTCGTTCAAATGAACGAGGTAGTTCATTTGTGCTGTCTTCATGCAAGCAGCCCTCGCGGCATTTCGTTCAAATGAACGAAGTCGTTCAAATGAACTAGGTAAAGCTATCTTAGCAACAGCACCAGCGGCGCAAGAGAGATAGTATTCCGTGCTGGACGTGAGCTAGTACGTTGAAGGTTGAAGTTTTACAATAGATGGTGCTTGCTTACGTCTTCGTCCTCCTTTAATATGGTGTATGCTCGCGTAAACGACTCGTTTGAAATATTTGAACGAACTCGAACTAGTTCAACTCTATATGTGATTGTATTTCTTGGTAAATAGGTTCATTTTGTAATTTGACTATATTTTTTGAGTGATCAGTAATATTGGGCATATTGTTTTTGTTTCTATGCCACAGGGATGGGACAATGTTCAAGAAATTTAAAGATTGTAGATCAGTACCTGTCCTGTCAAAGGGAAGTTAATGTAACTCTTCTAATAGAGTTTGATAAGTTACTTCCATTTAAGGAGGATGCTAAGTAGGAGACATTGTTAGGGTTCTGGATTGCATCTGAAAGTTTTTGTTTTCTTTCAGGCTGTAAATATTGTGAAGACAATGGGACAAGTGTTGTGAAATTGTCTAATTGTTAACTTCAAATACACATTCAAAGAATTTACTTTTGTTGGTACAACAGTTTTTTATTTTCATTAGCAGAAGAGAATCTGGTCTCTGATGTTTTGATTGCAGATAGTGACAACTCCTGAACTCTACTGTGTTCAAGACCGAGGAAGTTAGGTGCACAGCTTGGGCTGTGTAGCTGTTAGCTTGCATTCAGGATATGGTAGGTTCAAACCCCACTGTCAACAGCCTTGAAGATGTTTTTCCATGGCTTTCTATTTTTACACCAGGCAAATGACAGGACTGTATCTTCATTAAGACCATGATCAGAGTCGGTGTGTAGTAAAGCCAATAACAGTACACTGAAAAAGTTATTGTTATATCTGTAATATGAAGTTAGAAGAGCTGTCCACATTTTTTCATTTTAAAAAACCCACTTCTGATTGGGAAGTAACCAATGTGTCTGCATGTTGTAAGTATGGATAGTGGCAACTCTTGCACTGTGCTTTGTCGTCCCTGAAAATCATAGCATCAACACCCTGTGTCATCTGAGGCTCAGAAGCTTTAGAATTGTACAGAGTCTTCGGTTCATGTTCTTCATCATATTAATTTATATTGCTTCATACCTGGCTATACCTGCATCTTTTAAATTGATTGTAAATTACTCTTGTAATGGTGCTGACTGTTGGAGAACTCCTGGGAAGTAATTGTGCCAAATGTACTGTTTCATTGATATAGTGCTGACAATTCCAGTTCCTTCGTACCTGCTCTAGAAGTTGCAAGGCATCTTTCCTGGCCACCCTCACATTTCACCAGTGTGTCTGATTTGAGTTTTATGGGTTTTATTATTTCACCATATTGTACATTTATTCTGTAACATGAATTTCTTCATTAAAATATGTGGAACATTGTGATATATTGATGTAGAACCTTCCACATACGCATTTTTAATAAATATATGTTCTGAGTACTTTAATTAGTGCTTTCTGATATTTATTGCATGTTGTGAAATTTCTCTCCCTGTTTAGCCACTACTAGAATCTCAAGCAGTGGTCACCAACAAACCACACTCCAAAACAGTTTTCACAGCCTGCGAGTTAAGTTCCGATTTTTAAAAATCATAGCTAAATGAAGAATTATAGATTTACATTGTACAGAGGTTCATTGTTTGAGTTGTCTTATGAAAACATTGGGAGGAATATATGTACAGTAAATATTTATGGACGTGACATGAAGTGAAAATGGAGGGAAAACATTCCAGCCTGTTAAATATAATTTAGACTATACTACTAACAAAATATTAAGGCATATGAATAGAAATAAAATGCGTTGTTAGATACAGAATGACATATTTCTTCTGGTCAGGTAGACTTCCTCAGATTCCTCAAATCGCATTGGAAAATACACTGGAAGAAAATTAAATCCCAACACCAAGAAGATATTAGTTTAGAGGAATGTAATGCAGACCAAGCAGTTATCTTGTAACATATTTATTTGGTTAAAGTTTCCAGGTCACAGTTTCATGTATGCACGGGAAGGCATGCAACGTGGTGGTACATTAATAACAGCTGTAGTCATCATGATTTTGAATGCAAGCATGCATTGTGTCATACAGGTGCCGTATGTCATCGTATGGTATGGAGTTCGAGGCCTGTTGCACTTCGTCACTGAAATCAGCAATGGTTAAAGCTGATATTGGATGACACTGTATTTGTTGTCTCATGATGTCCCGTACATGCTCGTTGGGTGAAATGTCTGGTGATTTTGCAGGCCAAGGCAACTGGGCAACACTCTTTAGAGCACGTTGGGTGACAGCAGCGGTATGAGGACGAGCGTTATCCTGTTAGAAAACACCCCCTTGAATACTGCGAATGAATGGCAGCATAACCAGTTCAATCATCAGTCTGACATGCAGATAATTGTCAGGTTTCTTGGGATTACGACGAGTGTGCTCCTGCTGTCAAAGGAAATTGCTCCCAAGACCATAACCCCTTGTGCAGGTCCAGTGTGTCGATGCTGCAGAGAGCTTGGTTCCAAGCACTCACCTGGCTTCCTCCTTACCAACCTATGGCTGTCACTGCCACCAAGACAGAAACGGCTCTAATCCGAGAACACAGCAGATCTCTACCCCATCCAGTGTGCTTAGCTTGACACCACTGGTCGCAGATTAAGAGTTAGTGGCATGAACGCTACAGGACATCTGGCTCGGAGCTGTCCCTCAAATAATTGATTTGTTACAGTTTGCTGAGTCACTCAGGTGCCAACTCAAGCTGTAATGGCCGCTCCAGATGCAGTACGACCCACCAAAGCAATGCAGCGAATACGGTGATCTTCCCTCTCCGTAGTGGCCCATGTGAGGCTGGACCCCGGTCTCCTTGAGAGAGTGCTTTCTCTGACCATTGTTACCATCACTGATGCACTGTTGATACATCCTTACCAACATTTTTTTTTGCATTATCGTGGAAAGAACCACCACCTCGCAGCCTTATTACATGGCCTCATTCAAACTCTGTAAACAGCTGATACTGCCTTCATCATCTCCTTAAAAGTATGTGTGGCTCCTCACACTTACCTCACAACGTCAACACCGGACAATGACCAACGTTCACGAAGTGTACAGCGCATTTTAAAACAAACTTCCTTTGCAAGGTCATAGTGGCGCTACTCGCACCACTCTACGTTGACTAGCGCGTAAATTTGAATATTTAGAATTGATTAAGTTGACCATTTTTATTGGCCTTTATTGGTCTGTATTGACTTTTACCTAACAATCTCATTACACTGAGCCGGGCTGAGTGGCCCAGACGGTTGAGGCGCTGGCCTTCTGACACCAACTTGGCAGGTCAATCCGGCTTGGTCCAGTGGTATTTGAAGGTGCTCAAATACATCAGCCTTGCGCTGGTAGTTTTATTGGCACATAAAAGAACACCTGCTGGCAGCTCGGCGTCTCCGAAAACCTTAAAAGTAGTCAGTGGTGCGCAAAGCCAATAATAACATTATTATTACTACACTGAAAACCAAGAGATGGTATAAGTCCGCCTTGTCAATACTATACAAAAAAAATTGTTTAATGTATGTTATTTAGTCGTACATGTTTTGAGAACACAGTGCATTCTTACATTCTCTTCATCAACTAAAAATAATTACTAAAAATCTTTGATCATAACATGCTACAACATATAAACACCTTACGAATAAAAATAAAAAACTATTACTATAAGTAATTCATCTTCTATTAAAAATCATCTCATTCCCATTAACGGGATTACAATTAAAAACTTAAGCTGTTACATGTAAATAAAAACTGTTGTCTTATTTTACTTCAAAATTATTTTTTAAATGTCTTCTGTATCTTAAATACTCTATACAACCTCTTCAATAATAAAAACCATGTATGTGTCAAAATTTCACAGTACTGCTGCTCCATTTGTACTCCTTGTATGAGGGAAATCTTCTTAAATGTTAAAAAAAATCTTGCGAGCTAGGTGGCAGTCAACTTATCCAGTATAATATAAAACAGAAAATCCAAACCAGGACTGCAAGATTAAAATGAAAAGAAGACTTTAAATTAAAATTATGACGGCGAATCATCAATAGATGTGATCTTGGCTTAATGATGGTTACTTTAACATTTTTTAAATCAATGAATTCCTCATACCGAAGCATACTTGAAGTTCTTCGGTCGCCTGCACAGGTAAGTCTAGTATTTTCTTGTGTCCCAATGCCTCCGCAAGTGGCTGTCGTGCAAGACCAGCTGCACTAGATGGCCACCGCTGGTACGTGACTGATAATAGTTTCTGCGCTGCAGGAGCACAGTTGATGGCATTCGCAGCACCAGTTGCACCACAGACAAATGTTCCCAGGGCAAAACGATAATTGTATATTGGTAGGTATAAGCGGTAAAACTGTCTTTTTTTGTGTGTCTGGCGGCATGTCTGGCTGCTTTCAGTACAGGAGAAGTTATTCTCTTCAGACCATTTCTTGGAGATAAATGTCATATAGCCGATTTTGCTTTTCCTATAACTTAATTTAATGGATTTATCGCCTTCCTTCCTAGAAAAGTTGCTTTTCCTTTCATAAATATGGCTACATCAAGCCCAATCAATCATTCTTTTAATGAGGCATCTTTCGATTTTACCCACGACCAAGCTTTTGAAGCTAGAATTTTATTAGCTTTGCGACGTTTGTCTACATTCTAATCCTGATAAGCGATATTGTGTTCAGTAGCTTTTGTTCGGTCTCATGTTCAAGTGGATCACTCATGTCGAACGAGGCCTAGCTCTTCCCACAGTTCACTAAATGTATTTCATTATCATCATTAAGTTCAAAGGGAAGGCCAACATAATGTAAATTACATACCTAATTTTTTCACTAAATTAATTACACCGTGCAAAATATACACATAGGACGCTGTGGTCCCTGATGTAGCGCACCAAACTCAACACTTCTACCCACAGTAGTTCAAGTCTTGTAACTCATTGACACCGGTGAGTCGCGTCACCTAGTCTCCCCTTCCACGGGGGATGTAGCAGTCTGGTTAGTGCTGCCCTCTGATGGACAAACATACACATGGTGTTCAACAGCTTTGTTTGAAAAGCGTCTCACCAAACCACGACTGTAAACTTTTCTTCGTCCTCTTGTTGCTCTGTAGAATTACTTTCAAGATATGGTAATGTAATGGAATGCAGATTTATGTAAAATACTACGCATGTCGAGCCTACCCTTCAGTGTGCTAATGATTAAAACAGTAGAGTAAGAGACCGATGATTATGATGATTGTTGTTTAGAGGGGCCTAACATCTAGGTCATCGGCCCACAGTAAGAGACCAGATTTCCGGTCAGCTGCCTAAAAGATAACAGCAAAATGTCTTAACAACCTCAACAACGCATACTTTTACTTGATACGACGCGATGCATAATTAGTGACCCATCTAACAGTGGTAAGAGCACGCTTATCTTATTGCTACTAACACATCCTAATGAGCTGCGTTTTGAAAATCTGAATGTGTAACAAAGCTAACAAGTCTACAATGGGAGGTATAGTAAAGGTTTCGATATTTTTTCAAATAGATACATTACCAATAACCTGAGATCATTTTTTTAAAATGGATACCTGACAACAGCATTGTCCTGTTACCCGAGACCATTACAGAGAATAATCTTCATACTGGAGATGACATCATACCATTTGTCGAGTACAAAGCATTTCCCTTCTAAATCTCAAGAGGAGGATGGCTAGCTTAAACATAGTCACATAGTTCTGACTTCATCTCGGTAGAGAGCGGTTCAACCAAGCAACGAGGATTGTAAAAAGGGCAGTCCATGAAGCATATATACTCTCGCATAAATAAAGCCGTAAGCTTCAGTCCATAATGTTGAGCTCTACTGACAAACCATATTCTGTTTCAAAGCCAAGAGGACATCGATGAAAAAAAGGTATTGAGTGGAATTATGGTCACCTGTATAATATGAATTGAATTGAATTTAAACACTCTAGCTGAAGAAAACAATCCATTGTTCTGTTGGATATACAGATTGCTAAGCTTCACAACACAAAACTTGAAAGAAGGAAAGAGCTGTTTGCAACAGCAGATGTGAATCTTAACATTGTTTCACACAGTGAATAATGCATCATAACACATGAAAAAGTGACCATGCAGTTTTTTTAATATCATGCGTTTCTTCGAAAAGCTATACATACAAATATTTTTTTTCATGTTTACACAGTACAGATGTGGCTATGAATTTTGCCCCAAATAGACTGTGTGCACTTGCATAGGTTTTTACATCATGCAGATTAATTGCTTTTTAAATATACCATGTCATTCGAAATGTCAGTGCATAGTATGATTAATTATAACAGATTATTTTGTAAACAAATAGTGTGTGAAGATGTGGTTTTATTTCATTAAGGTAGTACGTCTTTACTTCGAACCCAACTATTATTTATGTTATCAAATCCCAACCATTTCACAAGTAGTTTATCACCTTTCTGATTAATTATTTTCTCGACCAGGAAGTGTTAAAGCTGCCGGCAATTGGATTTGGTGATAATCACTAAACAGTTAAGTCACAGGAATTGTATTCTTCATCTGGCCGGTGGTGAATATCTCTGTCATCCAGTTCGATGTAAATCCTTTTTCAAACTGATGTTTGTATTTTGAAATGCCCACTGAATCACCCTACTTAAATTTCCTCTTACGTCCATCAAACTTCTTTATTCTACTGTATACTGTGAAAAGCAAATTGTTATCTTCCACATCTTTAAGTTTCATTTGAATGGTTCTATGGTAAGTAATATTATAATCACTTACATGTTGTTGAAGTTTTGATATCCATTCATAAGAACCTTGCGCTGAAAACGTTCTCCAGATACGAGTGCGTACTGTCCTTTTAAATCGTACCACTATACTTGCTTTTAAGTGACTACATGTACTGTACCATTCTATTCAGTGGCGTATACTGAGGGCTACCAAGGCTATCGGTGAAGCCCAAGCCTCAAATGAGAACGACGTAAATCTAAATATTATAATGTAAGCATCTGACACATTTTTCCATTTACAAAACTTGAAAGCATTGAGAAAGAACGTATTTCTGAGAGCAAGGCATCGGAGACTAACATCGCAGCCCAGGCCTTCGGCCCACTCCCCTCAACTCACCGCGCGAGGCTTGCTGGCGAATGTCGTAATGGTGCGGGGAACGAGGGGATACTAACCTTGAGTTGTGCTAGGCTTCGGTCCGTCAAATCGCCGCCGCTAACGAGAGAGAGAACGGTGGAAAGAGAAGGCCTAAAGACTCGAAGTTCTCCGGAAGTGTCCGAATTGATGGGATTCACCCATGTGCTACAGTATCACGAGTTTGTTTTTGCATGTGCAGGACATCTTATGGGTTGCTTATAGTTGGAAATTATTGGTATATTTCAGTTGATCTCAGAACAATTTTAGTTTATCTGAAGTTATAGTGTTTAACGTGACTGTGACCTTGTAAGGTTACTTTTGTGAAATGGCTCAACCGTGTGTAAGTTGTTGGATAAACCATTCTCGCAACTGAAATATGAAGACAAATTGCTGATAATTAAAAATGGTAAGCCTACCCCACCGCTTACTCAGTTACAGTGTGGACAGGAGGAGAAAAACCAGAATCCATACAAAGGCTATTTCAACTTAAGTGTCCGGCTCCATGGCTAAATGGTTAGCTTGCTGGCCTTTGGTCACAGGGGTCCCGGGTTCGATTCCCGGCAGGGTCGGGAATTTTAACTTTAATTGGTTAATTTCGCTGGCACTGGAGCTGGGTGTATGTGTTGTCTTCATCATCATTCCATCCTCATCACGACGCGCAGGTCACCTACGGATGTCAAATCAAAAGACCTGCATCTGGCGAGCCGAATATGTCCTAGGACACTCCCGGCACTAAAAGCCATACGCCATTTCCATTTTTCAACTTAAGTAAGTATGAAAAGTATTTGTGGTTACGTGGCTCATGCGAACTTCACAAACTTTATTGTTGGCCATGCTTATTGTTTGCAACTGAGAAAATAATAATAATAATAATAATAATAATAATAATAATAATAATAATAATAGTAAAATAATAATGTCCGCCTCTGAGGTGTAGTGGTTAGTGTGTTTAGCTGCCACCCCCGGAGATTCGGGTTCGAATCCCGAATCTGATGCAACGAATTTTGAAAAGTGGTATGAGGGCTGGAACGGGGTCCACTCAGCTTCGGAAGGTCAACTAAGTAGAGGAGGGTTCGATCCCTACCTCAGCCATCCTCGAAGTGATTTTCCGTGGTTTCCCACTTCTCCTCCAGGCAAATGCCGGGTTGGTAACGAACTTAAGGCCACGGCCGCTTCCTTCCCTCTTCCTTGTCTATTCCTTCCGATCTTCCCATCCCCCACAAGGTCCCTGTTCAGCATAGCAGGTAAGGCCACCTAGACGAGGTAGTGATCCTCCTTCGCAGTTGTATCCCCGACCCAATGTCTCGCGTTCCAGGACACTGGCCTTGAGTGTAGAGGTGGAATCTCTCGCTGAGTCCGAGGGAAAAACCAACCCTGGAAGACAAACGGATTAAGAAAGAAATAATAATTAATTTTAATTTCGTGTGGCTATTTCTAGCCGAGTGCAGCCCTTGTAAGGCAGACCATCCGATGAGGGTGGGCGGCATCTGCCATTTGTAGGTAACTGCGTGTTACTGTGGCGGAGGATAGTGTTATGTGTGGTGTGTGAGTTGCAGGGATGTTGGAGACAGCACAAACACCCAGCCCCCGATCCACTGGAATTAACCAATGAAGGTTAAAATCCCCGACCCGGCCGGGAATCGAACCCAGGATCCTCTGAACCGAAGACCAGTACGCTGACCACTCAGCCAACGAGTCGGACAGAAATAATAATAATAATAATAATAATGCATAGCCTCTGGAAGGGCTTGACGGTGACCTGATGAAATGAATGGTGAAGACGTCATAAGCACCCAGTCCCCGAGCTTGGGGAATTAAGAGTACGGGGAGGCTCATTCTTTAGCTACCATCTACATTGATCAGGTGTTGAATATTGGCAGTAACAGAGGCTAGGGCTTGTGAACTATCCTTAACACAGCAGGCTACTCCGATGGCTATTAGCTGCAGTTCAAAACCCTTAAGGCTTGACGTTCACTAAACCAACTATCGAAAATGGGTAACCTAAGTCTAGTGATAGCCTATGTCTTGATTGCAGCATACGCCACTGATTTTATTCATTCATTAGTAAGCGATATTTAATGCAGAAGTAATATTGCGCAACATGACGCCAACTGTGAGGGCGTGATGCCATATAGAACGCGGGAACTCAGGAGGTGATTCCCTAGGCTGGGTGCGGTTATGCACAAGTGAGACAGAATATATGTGGGAGGAAGAAAGAGAGATATGAATTTGTTTTGGGAAGCACCATACCACCCTAACAATATTTTTAAGCGGGAGCAGTCAGGTTCACCACATCACAGGAATTGCGTGATATCTCCTCTATCTGAGGGTTTTCCGGAATAATAAAAAGATGAAAATTATCTCCAGAATTTTGTGAAGCCAATGATACGTTTAATGCTGTTAACAAATAATGAGATTAATAACTACGTAATAATTCGACCACCGTGGGAAACTATTTAGTGGCTGCATGCCAAACTCAAGAGTGTTTCGAGGGAGTTCCCCTGGCGTCGCTTGGCTTTTTGCTCCCATAAGAGCTGAGAGATGTGAAGGAAGGTGGTTCATTCGACGATAAGATTGCTGCTAGTGCGTGTCGCGCGTCCGTCTGTATTTGCGCCAGAAACCTTGTTTAGGACAAAGACTGTGATTACTGAGTGCAGTTTCGCTAATTTTGATTCAGTGGACCGGTGATCTATAAACTTTCCGGTAGTTATTCGAGTGTAGGATGGTATTTAGACGCTTTGCAGTGAGGTCGCGAGTGCCTAATTCATCGACGGTAAACACTGCCGTATCTATAGACTTCATTATGAAGCGGTAAGGGTGAATCTTGCGAAGTGCAGAAGAAGTGCTAATAATAAACTAAAGCAATCGGTGTTATTCCTGCTACTTATGAAACTGGATCAGTTGAGCATGAAATAATAACAATTGCCTCGAATGATTCAGTTGCTGATTTGAGATAGTAGATATATTGCTCATATTCATTAGTGCGCGGCTATATAACCCCATACTCTCGTCGCAAGAACCCCAAAATCGACCGCCTGCCGATTGCAGCTAGGCTGGTGCAGTTATGTAGTAAAAGATAAGCAGGTAAGTTCGATTATGCATTGTTGTTTATGCCCTGTAGGATATAGTACTATAATTGTGAATACGATGCTTGGTAAATCATTGTTGCACATCTGTATTATAAAAGTCCCTTCGTCGATCTGTTTGCATAGTTTTGGGATAACATTTGCTTTTCGTGTATATCGTCGTTGAGCCTAGAAAAACCGCAATGTGATAATATTTCAGCTTAGAACTTTGACCAGAAAGGTTCTGTCGTCTAAGGTCCAGTATTGCATGAACTATATCAACTATTTTTCGTTCTAAGTGATACATGTGCTGCGGGTTAGTATTTCTCCCCTCAACATTGTCATGTAACGGCGCTAAGAAGCTGCCCCCCCCCCCTCCCGCAATAATGGAAAATGGGCCCCTCGTTTCCTGATAAGGAAAGTTACAAGTTTACTTCGTAGTACAAGGTTGTATATTATTACAATAAACAGCAACGCCGATAATTATAATAATAAGTTACACAATTTAGTGCTCAAATCCGGAGGAATAAAAGTAATACACTTAAATTGTACGAACACACACACACACAAAGAAATGCATATTCCAATTATAGAAACCAAAACGCGCTGATCGTCACAATATTAAGGAATAATTTCGTTCCTAGGACCAAGTAATATATTACTATTTACAACTCAACTGTCCATTGGAGGCCTACTTAGCTACACTGACTGCTGCGAGTTATAAACAGGCTCGAAACGTCAGTATTTAGAGTTTAGATAAGGAGGATGTCTTTGTTATCGCATATTCGCTGACTACTGGGATCTCAGAACTGGCTAATTACTTCAAAGGCCTTGTTGATTGTTGTGAGTGGCAGCAAGGAATGGTTATTATTGGAACACGTTGGGAAACCCTACATTCTTTCATAAATAACTACCGTACTCCTATTAACAAAAGAAGCTCTGCACTACGGTGGCCTAAGTTTGCAATAACCCTCTGTAATACAAATAATACTTTGTTGTGTGCTGTAGCTTTATCAATATGTAAAATCACTCTTCACCTACTTAATTAATAAGCAGTCATGGGCCCCTCCCAAGCCATGCATCTCCCCGCCTCGCGCGGTCTGTGGGGTTGTTACTCTGAATTTGAAGATTGCTTGCGTAGGAATAACTGCTTCAAGAACGTGTTACTAATTAAAAGTTTCATTAATCACATAAACATAGGCTACATACGCCTATTGATGCCATACAAGCCGTAGTTACCAAAATATTCTGGTTCACTGTGGTTAATGATATCAGAACCGCAACATCGTGAAATTAAAGAAGTCAAAATTATCGCTACGTGCGCGAATATACAGAACTAATAAACGGAATAGGCTCTTGGTAAACAATTGTACTAAGACTTATCTGTTTCTAGGTGATTCCCTGAACCACTGAACATACATAACTCGCCGCGCCTGCATGCTTAGTTCATGTACTACTTCCTTTCCATGTTTACACTTTAATGGATGTGCCCGTACAAATTTCGAATATAGATAAATAATAGTCACTAGGCATTTAAAACCATTGTTTACTTTAGCATGGGGAATCATTTCAACCTAATCCATTTGGTGAAGGTCGTCTATCCCTTTTATATAGATATGGCATCGTAAGTATCGCCTGCGAGCTTGACGACGGAGTTCGTTAGCTATTCCCTCCTTCACTGTGGCCATAATTCTGTATATTTTATGTTGATAACACTGTATTTAAACAGTAATTCCAGCCTCTCATAATTCTTCTTCCATAGATGTAATTTCATTATGGTATGCATTATGTCCTGCTCCCACAGACGCCGTAAGTAATTTCAAACGGTAAACTAATTCATTCAGGTTATTCCAAAACAGGTAATCAACACCTTGTTTACTATGTCTTTTCATTTTCACACCAGAACCCGCTTGTTCGGAATTAAATAAATTCTTTATTATGCGTATATATTCAATCCTTTATTCGATTTTATCGCTCTGTGTGGATCATTTCTTTGTCGGTGTGCACTGATTTGATGTAAAATCTCCTTGTATGTGTCTAAATATTTTTGGAAATAGTCACCCCGACTAGAGATTATCTTAAACAGCTACTCATATAGACCATTCGAGTTAGGGTATTTTACATCATCGATTTTAATAACATTTTCTTGAAACACGTCTTCTGTATTACCAATCATGTACTAGTTATTTTCGCCTCGAACTCCATACACGTTCTCAAGTTCCTTTCTGGCCACATGTGAGCTGTTAAAGATAGACAAATATTCTCACGTGATTTGATCAGTTGTAGCAGCCAATATAGGCTGATCAAAATTCGTTTCTTCATCATCACTATCAGCTCCTGTTTACAATTCCTCTTCCTCGTCTTCAAATTATTCTTCGTTTTCGCCTTTTCTTTCGACTTAACTTCCTCATAATCCTGCTCCTCTCCGGCAAATACAGGATCAGAAGTTGTATGTCGCCTTTCTGCTTCAAATTTTCTTCTTCTGTTTCTGCTCTGCTCTGGCAGGAATTATTTTTAAAGGTTTAATAGTTGGTTGAAATGTTTTCTCCAATATGGTATCTGCTTTTTTCTTGCCTGGTTTAATATCGTACTTCTGTTTTGCAGTCTTAACTGCTTCGTGAATTTACTTTTTATTCTTTATTTCATGTCTCACATCTGATAGAGTTTGTGACATCGAGCTCTCGAATGAATATTTTGCTATAACACCCTTCCTCCTCTTGTGTTCAACCTCGTTTGAACGCTTCTTAGTCATACTTTAAACCCGCTTCCTTTGTTCGGCACTTGTTGAAAGCTTATTGACCACTCGTGGAACGCTTGTTCAACGCTTGTTGGATTTTCGTGTCTCATCGTCATCATCATCATCAATTTTATTCTACTACTGTTCATCATCCAATGTCTACTTGACATTTTATACCCATGTGTGTTCGACGTGACAGCTAGCAAAAATATAGCTGATATATGACGCACCACATGGCCCAGGCTCTCGAAACATGCTAACGCCACTGCAGCTGGAGCTGTGTTCCAGGCCCCCGACCTTGGATGGCGCAGATTGCACAGAACGCTAGAAGCCTCTCATCCACTAAAGGTTCCTACGTCTTGTGCTCCAAGGATCCACGTGTCCCAGGCAACACCAGCCTCCGCACGTGGCTGCTAGGTAGCCTATTCAGTATTGTCATTAATCCTTGAATTTCACCACAAAAAAGAATGTTTTTCCATGTCCAGTCCAAAATAATCCTCCTCTCGTTTGTCTGCAGGGCTCGAATCCTTGGCGAATATTTTGTCACATATGAGTTACGTCTCCTAAGCCCGGCAAGATGGGCAGCCGGAGCATGAATGCTAAGTCATCCCAAATAATACTATTCTTGTTCGCCGTCATGGCTCAATTGGTTTAGAAGCTGCCGTCACATGCACACTGCGGCTGGTTCGAATCCTGAACTAAGGGGTGAATAATTTGTCATACTGATGCAGAAGCATATGTCCTAAGGACTAGATGGCAGTCGTGTAAGACCAGCTGCGCAAGATGGCCACCACTGGCACATGGCTGCTAGGCAGCGCTTCTGGGCAAGATGGCCACCACTGGCATGTGTCCCGGGACCCCCGACCCGGGATGGTTGCAGCGCACTTGGTGTCCAAGGTGGTAACCTCGTAAGATTGACGCACGTGGCAAGATGGTAGCCACGTACCCACCCGTGACCTACCCCAATGCATCTGCACTTGTTATACTAGATTTACAACATTGTTGGAGTAAAACGGAAGACCGAAAATAACAGTAGATCGAAATAAAAATAGAGCAAAAACAATACATCTATTATTTTAAAAGATCAATAGACTTTCAGTATAGTTGCAAGATAACAATAGACCTATTGTTTTCAAAAGAAGAATAAACTTGCAATATTTTTGCAACGTAACTAGATTTGCAGCATTGATGCAGGATAACAATAGATGCAACCTAGTCACAGGATAACAATAGATCTCTTGTAGATAGGGGTGGGAAATGAGAGCGCATATCTCGAGAACTTCTGTATGCTTTTCTCACAAAAGGATGCCTCACGAGACTCTCGAGAGCATATCACGCTTCTTACGTCATGGTTACGCGGCACACTGAGAACAACAGGCTGAGTCGTGAACGGAAGTTTGGCCTTCTTTCTGGAGGAAATAATACACGAACAAGCTAGAAGAAGGTCTAAAACACCACTCTTAACCCACGAAGGAAAATCCACCATTTTACTTAAGCCTAATCATTTGACTGGTGTGAATGCAATGCAGTACATTTAGTGTATATTGATGGCTACCTAGAGAAAATCATGGGCCTGGGGATATTTCACGGATGTCCCAGAAAGTAAACTGCAATGTTGTTTTTATTCACTTTGACGTTTTTTTGCGAATACGCTGTTATATATAAGTTAAATGTAAAGTTAAAAACTATTTGTATTTTTCTTTCGTTTTTTTTCAGCTAAGTAGTTATAATCGTATACCGGTATACAAAGTTTGTAAGAAAGACAAGATAAGTAATAGGCTACCTACTAGCGGTCAGACCTAGCTCAACACGGGGAAAATAGGCCAAAATTCATTCGATTGTTATATATGCTACAAACGTTGTTCGCAAGTGCTGCACATACCCCAGGATTGGAATGCTTAAGAACAATCAGAAGCAACTTCAATAATGTCAAAATTCTAATTATAACATTTTAAAATAAAATGTTCAAAATTTCCCGCCTTTTTAACAATATATCACGGTTTCCTTCATAACTCTTACTGATTCACGGATAATTATGATTTTTTCAGAGTTTGCTCCCATAATGTTGTACTACAATCTGTACCTCATTCAGATCAATAGGATTTAAATTCGATTTTATGTAACATTTTTATTTAAAAAGCTATTAATATGTTCTGGTCCTCGGAATAAAAATGCGCCAAAAAATCCAAATCACAGTCTATGTTAATGATTGAGGTTCATTTTGTAGCTGGAGTTTTGAAACACACTTTTAAAAAAAGGAAAAGTACGAAAATTCTTATAAACTTGGAATTTATAAGGGAAACAGTGATATACTGTTAAAAAGGCGGGAAACTTGGAATATTTTTTATTAAAATTTTGACATTATTGAAGTTGCTTCTGGTTGCCAGGAAGCATGCCAATACTGGGATATGTGCAGCAATTGTCACCAACAATTGTAGCATATTTAACAATCGAATGAATATTAACCTATTTTTTTTTCCTTTGTTAAGCTGGGTCTCCCCCCTTTTAACGGGAACAGCAACAGACGACTTTATTCAATGGAAAACAAATCTGTTTTTTGTTTGTTGTTATTGTTGTTGGTGTTCCACAAGCCTAGTTAACGAAATCCACTTATTGCAGACGGAGACTCTGCGGAGGGTGGTGCTCTTTTATTTCCCTCCTGTGCTTAGTTCACGGGATTGCCGACAAGAGCGTCTTTACGTGCTACGGACTGGCACCTACTGTTACAAAATTATATGAAACTATAGCGAGGGAAACGATGGTTAAGAAACTATTTGCGGGGGAACGGAAGGCCTTGCGGACAGTATGCGCCGCGGAGATAGAAAGAAGCCTTTCGAAGAGAGTGTGTGTTCTTATGACAGAGATTGGCCTGGATTTGCATTTGCAATGATAGGTTACAACCACTAACAGAGCCTTCTCTTGTGTTTTTATTCTACGTGTGTTGGTAACAGTAGCTGCGAGTTATGAATTCTGGGAATGACGTCATGTCGGCTAATGACAGTACTAGCAAGCAGCTGGTCGATTAATGGGCAATGGCGTGTAAAATGTTTCATCTATATAGATAAAATAACTTGTCCTGACTGACTGACTAACTGACTGACTGACTGACTGACTGACTGACTGACTGACTCATCATCGCCGAGCCAAAACTACTGGACAGAAAGAAATGAAATTATGGGGATATATTCATATTAAGATGTAGGGGCTCGCTAAGAGAGGATTTTTGGATATCCGTCGCTAAAGGGGTGAAAAGGGGGGTGAAATTTTAAAATGTGTGTGTCTATATCTCAAAATTTTAAAAGTTTACAGATGTAAAAATTGGTATTTAGAATCTCCTTTTAAAATAAGGAAACTCGTATTTTTTTCTTTTCAGAAAATACCAATAGGAGGGGTGAAAAAAGGTGAAAAAGAGGTTGAATGCCTTTAATGAGGATTCATATATATCAGAAACTGAAGATATTACAGACCTGAAAATTGGTGTTTGGGGTCTCCTTTAAAAATAAAGAAACACGTATTTTTTTGTTTTTGGAAAATCCAATTAATGGGGGGAGGGGTGAAAAGGGGGTGAATTTTTAAAATGAGTGTATCTATATCTCAAAACTTTTAAAATTTGTAGATGTAAAAATTGGTATTTAAATCTCTTTTAAAAATAAAGAAACACGTATTTTTTGTTTTCGGGAAATCCCAATAGGAAGGGTGGAAAAGGGTAAAAAAGGGGTTGAATGCCTTTAATGAGGCTGCTAATATTTCAGAACCTGAAGATATTACAGAACAGGTATTTTTTCATACATACATACATACATACATTATCATTATAGACTGTTATGCCTTTCAGCGTTCAGTCTGCAAGCCTCTGAGAATTTACTAAACGTCGCCACAATCCTCGATTTGCAACTAGTGTTGTGGCCTCATTTAGTTCTATACCTCTTATCTTTAAATCGTTAGAAACAGAGTCTAACCATCGTCGTCTTGGTCTCCCTCTACTTCTCTTACCCTCCATAACAGAGTCCACTTTTCTCCTAGGTAACCTATCCTCCTCAATTCGCCTCACATGACCCCACCACCGAAGCCGGTTTATGCGTACCGCTTCATCCATCGAGTTCATTCCTAAATTAGCCTTTATCTCCTCATTCCGAGTACCCTCCTGCCATTGTTCCCACCTGTTTGTACCAACAATCATTCTTGCTACTTTCATGTCTGTTACTTCTAACTTATGAATAAGATATCCTGAGTCCACTCAGCTTTCGCTCCCGTAAAGAAAAGTTGGTCTGAAAACAAACCGATGTAAAGATAGTTTCGTCTGGGAGCTGACTTCCTTCTTACAGAATACTGCTGATCGCAAATGCGAGCTCACTGCATTAGCTTTACTACACCTTGATTCAATCTCACTTACTATATTACCATCCTGGGAGAACACACAATCTAAATACTTTAAATTATCGACCTGTTCTAGCTTTGTATCACCAATCTGACATTCAATTCTGTTGAATTTCTTACCTACTGACATCAATTTAGTCTTCGAGAGGCTAATTTTCATACCATACTCATTGCACCTATTTCCAAGTTCCAAGATATTAGACTGCAGGCTTTCGGCACAGTCTGCCATTAAGACCAAGTCGTCAGCATAGGCCAAACTGCTTACTACATTTCCACCTAGCTGAATCCCTCCCTGCCATTTTATACCTTTCAGCAGATGATCCATCTAAACTACGAACAGCAAAGGTGAAAGATTACAGCCTTGTCTAACTCCTGTAAGTACCCTGAACCAAGAACTCATTCTACCATCAATTTTCACTGAAGGCCAATTCTCAACATAAATGCCTTTGATTGATTTTAATAATCTACCTTTAATTCCATAGTCCCCCAGTATGGCGAACATCTTTTCCCTCGGTACCCTGTCATATGCTTTCTCTAGATCTACGAAACATAAACACAACTGCCTATTCCTCTCGTAGCATTTTTCAATTACCTGGCGCATACTGAAAATCTGATCCTGACAGCCTCTCTATGGTCTGAAACCACACTGGTTTTCATCCAACTTCCTCTCAACGACTGATCGCACCCTCGCTTCCAAGATGCCAGTCAATACTTTGCCTGGTCTACTAATCAATGAGATACCTCGATAGTTGTTGCAATCCTTCCTGTTCCCTTGCTTATAGATAGGTGCAATTACTGCTTTTGTCCAATCTGAAGGTACCTTACCAATACTCCACGCTAATTTTACTACCCTATGAAGCCATTTTATCCCTGCCTTCCCACTATACTTCACCATTTCAGGTCTAATTTCATCTATCCCTGCTGCCTTATGACAATGGAGTTTATTTACTATCCTTTCCACTTCCTCAAGCATAATTTCACCAACATCATTTTCCTCCTCCCCATGAGCTTGGCTGTTTGCAACACCACCATGATGATTTCCTTTTACATTGAGAAGATGTTCAAAATATTCCCTCCACCTCTCCACTGATTCCCGGAATCTATTATGAGTTCACCTGAATTACTCAAAACACTGTTCATTTCCTTTTTCCCACCCTTCCTAAGATTTTTTATTACTGTCCAGAAAGGTTTCCCTGCTGCTTGACCTAGCCTTTCCAGGTTATTACCAAAATCTTCCCATGACTTCTTTTTGGATTCAACAACTGTTTGTTTCGCTCTGTTTCTTTCATCTACGTACAAATCCCTGTCTACCTCGGCCCTTGTTTGGAGCCATTTCTGATAAGCCTTCTTTTTACGTTTACAGGCTGCTCTCACTTCATCATTCCACCAAGATGTTCGCCTTTTCCCATCTTTACACACAGTTGTTCCTAGGCATTCCCTTGCTGTTTCTACTACAGAATCCCTGTATGCCACCCATTCACTTTCTATATCCTGAACCTGCTTACTGTCTACTGTTCGAAACTTCTCACTAATCATATCCATGTACTTCTGTCTAATTTCCTCGTCCTGGAGATTTTCAACCCTTATTCGTTTGCAGACAGATTTCACTTTATCTACCCTAGGCCTAGAGATACTTAATTCAGTACAGATCAAATAGTGGTCTGTATCATCGAAAAATCCGCGAAAAACTCGTACATTCCTAACAGATTTCCTGAATTCAAAATCTGTTAAGATATAGTCTATTATGGATCTGGTACCCCTAGCCTCCCATGTGTAGCGGTGAATAGCCTTATGCTTGAAGAATGTATTCGTAACAGGTAAACCCATACTAGCACAGAAGTCCAGCAAACGCTTCCCATTCCCATTAGCTTCCATATCTTCCCCACATTTACCAATCACCCTTTCGTATCCTTCAGTTCTATTCCCAACTCTCGCATTGAAATCACCCATTAGCACTATTCTATCCTTGCTGTTGACCCTGACCACGATGTCACTCAATACTTCATAAAACTTGTCAACTTCATCCTCATCTGCACCCTCACATGGTGAATACACGGACACAATTCTTATCCTAATTCCTCCCACTGACAAATCTACCCACATCATTCGCTCATTTACGTGCCTAACAGAAACTATGTTGCGTGCAATGGTATTCCTGATAAAGAGCCCTACCCCAGACTCTGCCCTTCCCTTTCTAACACCCGTCAAGTACACTTTATAATCTCCTATCTCTTCCTCATTATCTGCCCTTACCCAAATATCACTTACTCCTAGCACATCCACATGCATCCTCTTTGTTGACTCAGCCAGTTCTACCTTCTTTCTTCCATAAGCCCCATTAATATTGATAGCTCCCCATCGAATTCCATTTCGTTCGCCAAGTTGTTTCCAAGGAGTCCCTCGCCTGTCAAATGGGAGTGGGACACCATTACTCCCATAGGTCCGAGGCTTGCTTAAAGTGTTCTGAGCTCGGTAAATTCATGAAGCAGGATGCTGCCCTACTTGCACATAGTCCAAGTGAGGATCTCTCCTCTAACGGGTTATGGACCACCGGTGAATTGTATAGTCCTAGCCGCCTGAGCACAAGGAGGGCCACGACTCAAAATATGTTCGAGATGCCCACTCCCATTCCATAGCAACTGGTATCCCGACTCTCAGGACCACTTACTAGGCCACTCAGCCGTTGCCCATGGTTCACGAACTAGGACGTGACTGCAGTAACCCACAAACTTGAACCATAGGTATTTTTTCGTTCTTGAAAAATCCAAATAATGGGAGATGGAAAGGGGGGTGAATTTTTAAAATGAGTGTATCTACATCTTAAAACTTTAAAAGTTTACAGATGTAAAAATTGGTATTTAGAATCTCCTTTAAATTTAAGGAACACGTATTTTTTTGTTTTCTGTAAATCCCAATAGAAGGGGTGTAAAAGGGTGGATAATGGGTTGAATGCCTTTAATGAGGATACATATATCTCAGAAACTGAAGATATTACAGAACTGAACATTTGTATATGGGATCTCCTTTAAAAATAAAGAAACGCGTATTTTTTGTTTTTGGAAAATCCAATTAATGGCGGTTAAACAGGAGTGACAAATTGGGGTGAATTTTTTTTAAAGACTATATCTACGGAATATCTGAGAAACGTAAAATGTTACAGACGTATAGAGTTGGTATTTGGAATCTCCTGTAAATGTAAAGAAACATAGGTGATTTATTTTAGGAAACTTCACTTAAGGGGACAAAAAACGGGTGAAATTTTAAAATGAGAATTTCTACAGTATATCTAAAAAAACTTAACATGTTACAGAAGTGAAAAATGGTATTTTTTATCTCTATTAAAAATAAAGAAACGTGTATTTTTAGTTTTCGGAAATACCACTAGAGTGGAGGAGGGGGGAGGTGGTAAAAGTGACTGAAAATGGTGTTGAATTCTTTTAATTAGGCTACTGATATCTGAAAAATGAAGATGTTACAGACGTGAAATTTGATATTTGGAATCTGCTTTAAAAGTAAAGAAACACGTACTCTCGGAAAATTTAATGAAGGGGGGGGGTTGAAAGAATTGAAAAATTAATTGACTTAATTGTATGAGAATACATACATCTAATAAAAACTAAGGTTGTTACAGACGTGAATATTGGTATTTGTATCTCCTTTAAAAACAAAGAAAAACGCGTTTTGGGGGGGGGGGCATATTGGGGGGCGGGAGTGAAAAGGAGTTGAATTCCTTTCATGAGGACACATACATCAAAAACTGAATAAGTTAGAGTCGTGATAATTGGTATTTAGAAGATCCTTTATTATTAAAGAAACTAGTATTTTTTGCCGGAAAATTCACCTAGGGGGGGGGGGAGTGTGAAAGGAAGTGAGAAAAGTGAATTATTTTTATGGGGATACTTATATCTCAAAACTGAAGGTAATAGACCTGAACATTGGTGTTTGGAATCTCCTTTAAACATAAAGAAACACGCCTTCTTTTTTTTTGGGGGGGGGGGGGGTAAATAAACTTAACGGCGGTGGGGTGTAAAAAGAGGTGAGATCAATTGATTTTAATGTTCATAATGTACTTATAAGGAGCCTCCGTTGCTCAGGCGGCAGCGCGCCGGCCTCTCACAGCTGGGTTCCGTGGTTCAAATCCCGGTCACTCCTTGTGACATTCGTGCTGGACAAAATGGAGGCGGGACAGGTTTTTCTCCGGATACTCCGGTTTACCCTGTCATCATTCATTCCAGCAACACTGTCCAATATTTCATTTCATTTGTCATTAATCGATCATTGCCCCAGAGGAGTGCTTCGGCAGCCGGCACAATTCCTATTGTCGCCGCTAGATGGGATTTTATTCATTCCATTCCTGATCCTGTCGAATGACCGGAAACAGGCTGTAGATTTTCGATGTACTTATTCTGATCATAAACGGATCATTTTTAATCTTTCCTGGGTTCGTTTTCAAGAGCCATCTTTTCCTTCGGAGAACGTTCTTAGATTACAGTAGATTCTCCTGGCATATAAATAAAAATTTAAACACATTTGAAATAAATGGTAGGAATGAGATTGCCCGTCAAATTGTTCACCTCTATAATAAGGTCAATAATGCACGAAAGTGTGTCATTCGTATCGCCAGAAATCCCGCACACTTGCCTACGCGCGACAGTGGTGCTGGTCACATTGTCAACCACGACAATGGCAGCAGATGTAATTTACCGCCAAGTAGCGGTCCTGCATCTTGTTGTGGGGTCCAGTAGATCTATAATAATAATAATAATAATAATAATAATAATAATGTTCTGGACCGTCGTCAAATGTGCGGACCGCGCTGGAAACGGGTCCTGGACGGGTAATGACTACGAATGCGGTCCGGCCGCGGGTTCAGTACCATCAAGGCATCTAAGACGACACCACGCCGGATCTCCTGAAGGATTTGATCCATATTAAAAATGCTTATAGGAAAATATGACAAATATTTAGGGACCCAACTGACCGGGTGGAATACCTGAACGTAGGCCGGGAAGTACGAAATCGATTGCTGGAAATAAAGATTGAAAAATGGGAGGAAACTTGCCGTAATCTATTAGAAAACGAGTCAGATCGCGAATTTCGGCGTATTATATGTCTAAAACAATAAGCATTCAATTCTAAATTTCAGTATAATACCGTAGCGAAGCACGGGTATCTTGCTAGTTAGGTTATAAAAGTAAATGTGCCTTTTGAGGCGGGCGGGTTGGTTTCCTGGCATTCATAATGAACACATCTCTCTTCTAAAAGGATTTGAAGCTAAGAATCATATACAGTGGGTGGACTACGAATTATTAATTTCCAAGAATACTTATCTTTTAACTTTATTTCAGTCTGAAGGGCTATAGTATGTATATTTACAATGCTTCTACCATGTTTCGGAAGTTTACAACTAATGCACTTATTTTAGCATTATTTGAGACTTGGTAGTACCACCTTTAGCTTTAATAACAGCCATAATACATCTTGGCATGTTGTCGATACTCCATACCACCATTTCACTAATAGCCGCATTATATTCTCATACCCGTTGCAGACGCTGTTTCACTCCAGGAATATAAGTGCACATGTGACCGCGGACCTTATTCTTCATAATATTCCATGTCCCTTGTATGGGATTCAGGTCTGGGCTATTCCATGGCCATTCCAACACTTTGATGCCTAACTGCTGCAGGTGATTCATGATGAATTCTGAATTATGGCATAGTGCCCTATCCTGCATGAAGATTCCATCGTTTTCTGGATACCACTCATTTATTTCAGGATTTAGGCAAGTAACCATGACATGTATGTATTGCTCCTTCCTCATATTACCCTCAACAAAATACAATGGCCCAGTGACATAGACAGATATCACACAACATACCATAAGCTTACTGGGGTATTTAACAGGTTCCCTAATGCACTCAGGCATTAACTGCTCTCCACACATGCTGCTGCTGATCTTGCATAATTTCTACCATCGAGTCATCTGAGAAGCAAACCTGCAACAAGGAAACGTATGGAGTAAAAAGTATTAAGAAATCAGCCATTTAAATTATGTTTGAATTTTGACAACATTTTGATAAAGCTGCCAACAGACTGTGGTCAATAGACTGAATTAATTTATAAAACAATAGAACAAATGAACTTACCTTTGACCAATCACTTTCAGTCCAATCTTTATGCCTCAACACCCAAGATAAACACTTTCTCATCATGGCTGGTGTTAACTTAGGCTTTTTTGCTGGACGATGGGATCATAAACCAGGCTCGTGAAGTCACCTACGAACTGTCTTTGTGCTTAAATTACAACCTGCATCACTCAAGAGATCACAAATATTCTTAACAATAGCTTTTCGGTTGCACAAAGCAATATTCTTAAGCATTCGTTCCTGCTTTGGCGTGGTCTTCCTCAGTCCTCTACAGTTTTTCCGCTTTGCTGGTGTAACTGGTTCACCTAAGTACCTAAGTTCACCTGTCTTTTAATTCTTCCAACACTTTGTGGAGAAACATTACACCCTGGCTATTTCATATGATTTTAAGTTTGAACATTTCAATATAATCTCAATTTCCTTCTTCTTCCTTGGACTCGTATCTCCTCGTTTAGCCATTGTTATTGTTCCTTATTAATCACAAATGTAATGTTAAATCAGTACTATATGCACTTGGAAAACTCTAATTGCTAACCCACGTAGTTTAGTTCAACAAAGCAACGAAGGGCGCCCATATGACAGTTTGTAGGGGGGTGGGAGGGAGAGGGCTAGGCATGGGGGTAAGTAGTATTTTTAATATTTTGAAAGGTGAATGGCGACTTGTAGTCCACGGTGGAATAACACTCACGGTATCATCTGCCTTTTGGTGGGGGGCGGTACTACCACTTCTACGTAATACCGACTTTTAAATGATTTTCTTGAAACAAAAACACCTGACTACTTTAGATTTTTGCCTTTCCCTGAGAGTTAAGTGGGGAGCTGCGCCCCCCCCCCCCTTTCTCCCGGGTATGGGCGCCCTTGAAAGCAACTTCCTTTCACAATATTGTGAATAAACTAAGAGATTCAAAGCTAGACACACTCTCTCAGTGGCAGCGCTTACACAAACTAGAGGGAGAAAGTTAGACCGCAAATACCTCTAGCGGTGAAGAATTGAGTTACTACCACACTGAAGCCAAAAGAAGAGCTTCACTTTAATTTCCACTCAGACAACTAACATAAGTGTGTAAAAAGTTGCTAAAATTTCCTGAAATGGGACCAAAATTTAACATTCCTAATTCGTTTCCACCCACTGTATATTTACTCGCGAAGTTATGTGTTATATACTGGAGTGTCCACACTAGGTTTTTACCATTACGTCCTAAAAAAAGTGAATCGACTACTACTACTACTACTACTATCAAATACAGTAGAGATAATACGCGACACTGAGCGAGATATCGAGGGACAGCTACTGGAGCTCACTCTAGCGGATAGACCTGAACAGTACTGATTCTCTCATAAGAGCATGTGCATTTTTGTGTGAAGTTTTTGGTGTTATTTATGCGTTTTCAGTGAGTTGACATAAATAAATAGTAGTGTGTGTCATTCCTTGATATCTCCTCTCAACATGAGGGGAAAGGTATGTGCTGTGTTTGGCTGCAGTAATTACGAAGTAGAGAAAAATGCGCGGTCGTTCTTTAGGTTCCCTCGTGACAAGAACATGTAAGTAATATTGTGTTTGCATATATATTCTTCCAGTGACAGAGATTTTTATAGTACTTCATAATCTTCTGACCTGCTCGACCCATATTTTAACTGGCATAAAATGTAATACGCATATTTTATTCTATAGTGCAGCAGTTAACCATCAATACCGAGGTGTTGTTGTAGGTGTGATCTGTGGGTTTTGAAATGTCACAGAAGCGATTTGGATAAGGTGTACAAGAAAGAAGGGACGTTACGCTTATATAAGAATTATAAGATCTGTTCAGATCATTTCCAGGCCAGCGACTTTAGAAATCCTCGAGAATACAGCCAAGGGTATGTTACATTTTTGCTCTAATTGTACGTAAATATTCCTTAAAGCATCACTATCGACAACATTTTCATACTTTTCTTTCTTTATCACTCTTCTCAAATTAAAGCCGGGATTTTATAGATTATCTTTCTGTTAGTAGGCTTCATGTTAGGAGGAAAATTGTCCAGCTATTAAATGTTAATTCACCGGGCTGAGTGGCTCAGACGGTTAAGGCGCTGGCCTTCTGACCCCAACTTGGCAGGTTCGATCCTGGCTCAGTCCGGTGGTATTTGAAGGTGCTCAAATACGTCAGCTTCGTGTCGGTAGATTTATTGGCACGTAAAAGAACTCCTGTGGGACAAAATTCCGGCACCTCGGCGTCTCCGAAAACCGTAAAAGAGTAGTTAGTGGGACGTAAAACAAAAAACATTATTATTATTAAATGTTAATTCATTGCATCATATGTGTAAGGAATATCTTTCTGTTACTAGGCTTCATGTTAAGAGGAAAATTGTCCAGCTATTAAATGTTAATTCATTGCATCATATGTGTAAGGAATGTGCCGATATTTTTATTGACAAGTGTCTTAATGTGATGATACAATGTTTTTAAATGAGAAAAAAGACAAATCCAACCGTAAGAGTTCAGGCAGGAATGCTAAAGCTAAAAAAGTAATGCATAAATGAAAGATCAAGCCATTTCACTTCTTGTTTATATGTCTAATTTCAGTCTTTGAATAATAACCTTTTAAATAAATCTTCATTCATTTATCCAGAATTGCTTTAGCAACTTGGAAGTTAATATCTCAATAACACTTTCTTTCTAGACGTAATTTATTTATCCATTTCCGTATATACATTTCCATTGATATTTGAATTTAGCGCGATTTGTTCAGGTCAAGTCACTAGGAGCGCCACCGTCGAATTGTCTCCCATTTTAGCAAGGTGAAATCCATAAATGTCGCGTATTATCTCTACTGTATTTGCTACTACGTTTGCGATTTGCTTTTGCGTCGCACTGACACAGATAGGTCTTATGGCGACGATGGGATAGGAAAGGGCTAGGAATGGGAAGGAAGCGGCCGTAGCCTTAATTAAGGTACAGCCCAAGCATTTGCCTGGTATGAAAATGGGAAATCACGGAAAACCATCTTCAGGGCTGCCAACAATGGGGTTCGAACCCACTATCTCCCGGATGCAAGCTCACAGCTGCGCGCCCCTAACCACACGGCCAACTCGCCCGGTACTACTACCTTTATCACCACCACCACCACCACCACCACCAAAAAACCAAACCCCATGGCGCAACAACCCCGAAGGGCCATGGCTTACCAAGCGACCGCTGCCCAGCACGAAGGCCTGCAGATTATGTCGTGTCGTGTTGTCAGCACGACGAATCCTCTCTGTCGATAGTCTTGGCTTTCTAGACCGGGGCCGCTATTTCACTGTCACTACTACCACCACCACCACCACCCAACATATATTCATGATCAGCAGTTCCATATTATGGCCATCTGCTGTACAGCGTACAATAACTGTAACCTACGCAATAACTTGTGTTATGTGATAGTGTGTGTATTTAGAGTTACGGTAATTAAGATGGTGAGGAAACGGCCGTGGTCCTCACCAAAGGCTCAGTCCCAACATTTGGCTTATGTTGAAATGGGGAACCACGAAAAACCTTTTAGCGCCCAAAGGATGTCCGAATTTGAGACTCGAATCACGTGTCTCCCGAATTCTTGGACTGTGGTCACTGTGATTCGTCACCAGTTTTTTCTTATATCCTAAATAAAAATGGCCTCAATAGGCCTCAAATTATTCTAAATTTAACAAGTTCTTCTACCACATAATAATCTCAGCTATATCTTAGGTGGCGGAAGCCAGCGTGGCTCATTTGTTTTTTGTTTGTTTTTTGCTAGTGTGTCACACCGACACAGATAGGTCTTACGGAGACGATGGGATAGGAAAGGCCTAGGAGTTGGAAGGAAGCGGCCGTGGCCTTAATTAAGGTAAAGCCCCAGCATTTGCCTTGTGTGAAAATGGGAAACCACGGAAAACCATCTTCAGGGCTGCCGACAGTGGGATTCGAACCCACTATCTCCCGGATACAAGCTCACAGCCGCGCGCCCCCAACCGCACGGCCAACTCGCCCGGTCATTTGGGTTTTGGTCAAGTGTTTAACGCCCAATGCCCTTCCTGATGCCACGCGATTTTTTAGGCGAATATCCCACCCAACAGTCACCGGAATTCAAACCCGGACAATCTGGGCCAGCAGCTAAGCTTCTGTGTTATTACGCGCCCATCCCCGAAGGCTCTACAAGTAATTATCAAGATAAAAGTAAGTGGCGACCTATTTAGTCGTGGCTAAGGCCATCAGAACATTATACCCTGTTATAAATATTATTGGGAACACAAATATATCTGCGAGTCTAGACCTACGTTTTCTATCGATGGAACTTGTTACTGTCAAGTAGGGTCTGACATCTGGTGAACGTCGTGGATACTTGATAGTCAAAGTCTTTTAGTTCCAGTAGTACCCACCTCTCGTAAAGAGCGCTGAATTTTCTATAGAGTGTGATGTGCAAGTCCTTTTACTGTATATCCTCATTGGTGCGAGATCAACGAGTTCATCGCGGATCACTGCTTTTCGTTTATAGAAGGAAGGTAGATATTCTCCAGAACCGCTGCCGAAGTCCACGAAGGCAACGCACGAGCAGCAATAGTACTTCTACCGGTTTTCCATCCTCTGTGGGGTGCGGGTGCGAACTGTGTCACCCAATCATGTGAACTTGGCCCTGTTTTATGGCCGGATACCCTTCGTGACGCCAATCCTATATGGAGGGACGTAATCACTATTGCGTGTTCTTGTTGTGGTTGGTAGCAGTAACGTAGCCAGGATCGGCCGTTGGGGTGGGGGTGGGGGGTGAGGGGGAGCGTTTGTAGTAAAAAATAATGATAAAACATAATGAAGGGGCATAAATGACTTGTCATTATAAGAACACTGATGAAGTGAATTACAGATCTGTTGGTTCTACAATTATGTCTCTGAAATTTTATTTAGTTTATTGTTTACTGTCGGTTTCTGTTTATTTTCTTTTTATAAAAATTCCATTTGGGGGGCGGGTCCGACCCCCAGTGATCATCCTCTGGCTACGTCCCTGGCTTGGTAGTGTGTTGTCTGAATATGAAGAAGAAAGTGTTGGGAAAAACACAATTGCCTAGTCCCCGAGCGAGAAGAATTAATCAGGCTCGATTAAAATCACCGACCTGGCCGGGAATCGAACGCGGGGCCCTCTAAAAACCGGAAGGCCTCGACGCTGACCATTCAGTCAAGGTGTTGAACATGAATAGTAAAATAATATCATATAATTATTGCAAACTTGCACTACTCCAGCAGCCTCAACATTAACCTCTTTGACTCTCGACACGAAGTCACGGCTCATAATTGGGCACATCTGGATATCTGCGGTTCATATCCTCGTGCTAATAGCGACTGTCTTAATACACACCCTCTGGACACTGAACATGCGATCAATACTGTCTCAAACACCTGATATGAACAACAAAAGCTGGGCTGAGTGGTTCAGACGGTTCAGGCGCTAGCCTTCTAATTCCAGTTTGACAAGTTCGATCCTGGCTCAGTCCGGTGGTATTTGAAGGTGCTCAAATACGTCCAGCTTCGTGTCGACAGATTTACTGGCTCGTAAAAGAACTCCTGGGGGACAAAATAGCGGCACCTCGGCGTCTCCGAAAACCGTCGAAAGGAGTTAGTGGGACGCGGGACATGTTTGTTTGTTCGTTCGTTCGTTCGTTCGTTCGTTTTTTCCCTCGGACTCAGCGAGGCATCCCACCTCTACCGCCTCAAGGGCAGTGTCCTGGAGCTTCAGACTATGGGTCAGGGGGATACAACTGGGGAGGATGACCAGTACCTAGCCCAGGCGGCCTCACCTGCTATACTGAAGAAGGGCCTTGCGGAAGGATGGGAAGATTGGAAGGGATAGACAAGGAAGAGAGAAGGGAGCGGCCGTGGCCTTAAGTTAGGTACCATCCCGGCATTTTCTTGGAGGAGAAGTGGGAAACCACGGAAAACCACTTCCAGGATGGCTGAGGAGGGAATCGAACCCACCTCTACTCAGTTGACCTCCCGAGGCTGAGTGGACCCCGTTCCAGCCCTCGTACCACTTTTAAAATGTCGTGGCCGAGCCAGGAATCAAACCCTGGCCTCTGGGGGTGGCAGCTGGTCATGCTAACCACTACACCACAGAGGCGGACAAAAACTATTATTACCGCACTTAAGTTGGTAAGATGTCAACCTTTACCTGTCTGTCAAAATTCGCTCAGAGAGCATAAAAACTTACCATTTTGTAGCTTTTTTCTTCAGTTTTGATTCCCCGCCTGCTAACTCCCACAAAACCGTGTACTTTTCGTTGTCTGTACATTATTTTGCCCCCGCACTTCTAATTCCCAATCGCCGCTACTGGCTGTGAAAATACATGTGCCGCTAATACGATCAAGAAACAAGTTCATAGGATGTGCAATGTTATGCGTTGTGGTAGAACTTAAATCACACGGAAATTAAATGTCGAAATGATATGGACAAGCATTACTAGAACGCTTGCTATGAGCGAGGAGCGCCTCGTCGTTGTGGATGAATAGGCATGGTCTTTGAGAACTGGGAAAGAAAGCGTGGTTCGAATCCTGTTCTAAACATATATTTTTGAAGATACTTTTACGAATAAAACTCCATCTGTCCGCCTCTGTGGTGTAGTGGTTAGCGTGATTAGCTGCCACCCCCGGAGACCCGGGTTCGATTCCCGGCTCTGCCACGAAATTTGAAAAGTGGTACGAGGGCTGGAACGGGGTCCACTCAGCCTCGGGAGGTCAAATGAGTAGAGGTGGGTTCGATTCCCACCTCAGCCATCCTGGAAGTGGTTTTCCGTGGTTTCCCACTTCTCCTCCAGGCGAATGCCGGGATGGTACCTAACTTAAGGCCACGGCCGCTTCCTTCCCTCTTCCTTGCCTATCCCTTCCAATCTTCCCATCCCTCCACAAGGCCCCTGTTCAGCATAGCAGGTGAGACCGCCTGGGCGAGGTACTGGTCATACTCCCCAGTTGTATCCCCAGATCAAGAGTCTGAAGCTCCAGGACACTGCCCTTGAGGCGGTAGAGGTGGGATCCCTCGCTCAGTCCGAGGGAAAAACCAACCTGGAGGGTAAACAGATGATGATGATGATAAAACTCCATCTATTTCATTAGTCTAATTTATTTTAGTATGATTTAATAAATGCACACAGACACACACACACACACACACACGCGCGCACACACACACACATATTTAAACACACACAATTGTAACCGGTTATAAATGGCCACACTAACTACAAGCCTATTCACAAGTCCCTCTTCCTTATGGCACCGCAGGTGGTCCGGCCCGTTGTTACCTGGCTAATCCTTACTTTCACTTCCTCAAATCCAGTCAACTCATACAGCAGCTGTGCGTAGATCGCTGGATTTGAATCCAGTGCCACTGGCTACACAACACACGATGACTGTTCGTTGGTTCGACTCCACAGATAGTCCAGTAATTCACAGTCTCATGCAGTGAACAACTAAACAGCTCAGCAGTATCCAACAGCAGGGCGATACTTACAACAGCGAACATTAACACAGGTCCATTTACCTTCCCTCGCTGAGCGTCAGTTCATAGAAATACACGAACACACAGTATAGTATTCTGTTCTTTCGTCTCCACCTACTCACTGGTCTCTCCGACACCACAACAACAGCTCCTCTTTCAGACCTCGGTGGGTCACTGGTGACAGCCAACACCTCTGTCGCCCTCAGCCCAGCCACCGAACCACAACACACCAAGTCTCACACTGAGTCCAACACTGGCCGACGGTCCGTGGCTAGCCTCTCATTTTATAGCTCGGGTGGTTTGAGCCAGAAATTTCGTGATGTCACTAGAGACAGAACATTCCCGTTGAATCTTCAAGAAACTCACCGGTAAGCCGGCCGACGAGAACAAGACAAGAAAAGGCCGGCCCTACCCTACTAGCCGGCTGGGAGATCCCAGGTCGTGTGAGTCACCAGACCTTCCCTGGAAGTACTGAAAGGGGCTACCACGGGGCTGGCACGTAACAATATCCACGGCTTCTCCGCTGGCGTGATAAACGATGTTCAATCAATCAATACTGATCTGCATTTAGGGCAGTCGCCCAGGTGGCAGATTCCCTATCTGTTGCTTTCCTAGCCTTTTCCGAAATAATTTCAAAGAAATTGGAAATTTATTGAACATCTCCCTTGGTAAGTTATTCCAATCCCTAACTCTCCTTCCTATAAATGAATATTTGCCCCAGTTTGTCCTCTTGAATTCCAACTTTATCTTCATATTGTGATCTTTCCTACTTTTATGAACGCCTTTCAAACTTATTCGTCTACTAATGTCATTCCACGCCATCTCTCCGCTGACCGCTCGGAACATACCACTTAGTCGAGCAGCTCTTCTTCTTTCTCTCAATTCTTCCCAACCCAAACATTGCAACATTTTTGTAACGCTACTCTTTTGTCGGAAATCACTCAGAACAAATCGAGCTGCTTTCCTTGGATTTTTTCCAGTTCTTGAATCAGGTAATCCTGGTGAGGGTCCCATACACTGGAACCATACTCTAGTTGGGGTCTTACCAGAGACTTATATGCACTCTCCTTTACATCCTTACTACAACCCCTAAACACCCTCATAACCATGTGCAGAGATCGGTACCCTTTATTTACAATCCCATTTATGTGATTACCCCAATGAAGATCTTTCCTTATATTAACACCTAGATACTTACAATGATCCCCAAAAGGAACTTTCACCCCTTCAACGCAGTAATTAAAACTGAGAGGACTTTTCCTATTTGTGAAACTCACAACCTGACTTTTAACCCCGTTTATCAACATACCATTGCCTGCTGTCCATCTCACAACATTTTCGAGATCATGTTGCAGTTGCTCACAATCTTGTAACTTATTTATCACTCTATAGAGAATAACATCATCCGCAAAAAGCCTTACCTCTGATTCCACTCCTTTACTCATATCATTTATATATATAAGAAAACATAAAGGTCCGATAACACTGCCCTGAGGAACTCCCCTCTCAACTATTACAGGGTCAGACAAAACTTCACCTACTCTAACTCTCTGAGATCTATTTTCTAGAAATATAGCAACCCATTCAGTCACTCTTTTGTCTAGTCCAATTGCACTCATTTTTGCCAGTAGTCTCCCATGATCCACCCTATCAAATGCTTTAGACAGGTCAATCGCGATACAGTCCATTTGACCTCCAGAATCCAGATATCTGCTATATCTTGCTGGAATCCTACAAGTTGAGCTTCAGTGGAATAATCTTTCCTAAAACCGAATTGCCTTCTATCGAACCAGCTATTAATTTCACAAACATGTCTAATATAATCAGAAAGAATGCCTTCCCAAAGCTTACATACAATGCATGTCAAACTTACTGGCCTGTAATTTTCAGCTTTATGTCTATCACCCTTTCCTTTATACACAGGGGCTACTATAGCAACTCTCCATTCATCTGGTATAGCTCCTCCGACCAAACAATAATCAAATAAGTACTTCAGATATGGTACTATATCCCAACCCATGTTATGTGTAGGGAAACTATTTCTATGCACTAGTAAGTTAGAATTCAAACGTATTTAAGCATGTTACAAATACAGTCAAAAACCAATTATAACGAGTCCAAAGGGACGGCCAATTAACGGTCGTTATAGCCGATAATAGCAAAAACCGTTTTGTTTTCTTTTGGTTGCTACAGATGTCATATCTGTAACTTTCAGGCTGCACAATTCCATGGTTAATTAACAGAATAAGGTTAAAACTTCAAAAAACATACCTAAGTGAAATAACTAATGTAGCCTATAGCCAAAACCGATTATTGCGACATCGCCTTTAACGCCGTATTGGATATAACGGCGAAATGTAACGGTCCCGTCTAAATTATATAGGCTGTAAATCGCTTAGTACGACGTCGTATATTACAAATCGTATAAAACGACGTGTTTTTGTCACATTTTCTGAGAAATGTATTGGCTATAACGTCCGCGGTGTAGGGGTAGTGTGCATGTCTCTTACCCAGAGGCCCCGGGTTCGATTCCCGGCCAGGTCAGGGTTTTCTACATGCATCTGAGGGCTGGTTCGAGGTCCACTCAGCCTACGTGATTACAATTGAGGAGCTATCTGACGGTGAGATGGTGGCCCCGGTCTAGAAAGCCAAGAATAACGGCCGAGAGGATCCATCGTGCTGACCACACGATACCTCGTAATCTGCAGGCCTTCGCGCTGAGCAGCGGTCGCTTGGTAGGCAATGGCTCTTCGGGTCTGTTGCGCCGTGGGGTTCGGTTTTTATGATGTATAATGATTTTTTGCGCATTAATAATAATAATAATAATAATAATAATAATAATTCTTTACGTCCCAATAACTCATTTTACAGTCTTCGGAGATGCCTAGGTGCCGGAATTTAGTCCCGCAGGAGTTCTTTTATGTGCCAGTAAATCTACCGACACGAGGCTGATGTATCTGAACACCTTCAAATACCACCGGACTGAGCCAGGATTAAACCTGCCAAGTTGGGGTCAGAAGGCCAGCGCCACGGAAAACCATCTGCAGGGCTGCCGACAGTGGGGTTCGAACCCACTGTCTCCCGGATGCGAGCTCACAGCCGCGCGCTCCTAACCGCTCGGCCATCTCGCCCGGTTTTCCCATTTTCACATCAGGCAAATGCTGGGGCTGTACCTTAATTAATGCCACGACCGCTTCCATCCATCTCCTAGGCCTTTCCTATCCCATCGTCGCCATAAGACCCATCTGTGTCGGTGCGACGTAAAGCCACCAGTAAAAAAAGATACCACGAAAAATATAAGTACTGTACAATAAAACATGTCGTTGTCTCAGTTCCCGAGAGTTGTTCATTTATCGAACTGCACCTGAGTTATAATCTATGACTCATAGAGTTGACACCTGAGTAAATGAACCTTAAAAAATATTACTTCTCCTAAGCTAGGGGGCCCATATTTCGTCCCCTGTGCAGATTTGGACTTGTAGAAATTCAGGTACATTGACAAGACTAGAAATAGAATACATTCTTCACTTACAGGCAAGCACCAATGAAACTGTTATAACGTAAGGTAGCCAATATTTGACACAAACATAAACACTACAAAAACGAAACTACCAAAAATGAGTTCGTAATTTCGTCCCAAACCAAATTTATGAAAAGTGCAATTAATTATAATATATATATTTCCTTTCCAACCTTACCAAACACTTTCCCTATAATTAATTACTTGAAGGCCGTTTATGAAACATGTTTTCTTGGTATTCTTTCTAACATATTTTTTCAGTGCTGCTCGTGGGATGTTAAACGATTTACTTGCACGTTTGAAACCCATTACCTTGTTCCGCACTGCCTTAATAAACTTTTTCATACACTCCTTATCCCACTGCTTGCGTTTTCCCATCTGAAAATAATAATGTCCACCTCTGTGGTGTAGTGGTTAGTGTGATTAGCTGCCACCCCCGGAGGCCCGGATTCGATTCTCGGCTCTGCCACGAAATTTGAAAAGTTGTACGAGGGCTGGAACGGGGTCCACTCAGCCTCGGGAGCTCAGCTGAGTAGAGGTGGGTCCGATTCCCACCTCAACCATCTGGAATGACATCATAGCACGAATACAACGATTATATGATGAAACCAAGTGTTGTGTCCAGGTCCAGGATGGAAAGTCAGGTTGGTTTGAAACGAAGAGTGGAGTCCAGCAAGGAAGTTGTCTTTCACCACTTCTCTTCATAATCATAATGGATGAAGTTTTAAAAGCGGTTAAGAGAAAGGATCCAACAACTAATGCCCTGGTTTTTGCTGATGATGTAATGGTATGGGGTGAGACAGAAGCGGAAGTACAAACTAGACTAGATCTCTGGCATGAAGCTTTTGCAACCTGTGGTCTCAAAATCAGCAAAACGAAGACAGTTGGCTTGGTGATGAGTAGAAACTCTCCAACTGTTCATCTAAGAATTGGAGATGAGGAGAAGGATGTTGTAGACAACTTCCAGTATTTATGTAGTGTCCTGTCATCAGACAATACCATACATCAAGAGATTAGTAACAGAATACAGAAAGCTTCCAAATTCTATCACGCTGTACGTCAAATACTTTGGGATGAAACATTTCCGTTAGTTTCCAAGATCAGCTTGTACAAAATATATCTAGTACCTATACTGACGTATGGCCTAGAAGCAGCAACACTTACTGGACCAACAAAGAGTCGTCTTCAGGCAACAGAAATGAAGTTTCTCCGTTCTTGTCTAATAAAATGGATAAAATAAGGAATGTGGATATTCGACATCAGCTTGGATTGGAAAGAAGCTTGCTGGAGACTCTAGAAGTGAAGAGATTGCAATGGTATGATCACATGAAGAGAATGAAGCCTCACAGGACTCCTCGAACATACTTTGACCACAATGTTCCTGGGAGGAGACCAAGAGGAAGACCTCGTGATGTTTGGAAAAAACAGATAATGAAGGACCTTGAAATTAGAGATGCGAACTGGTGTCGCATATATGAGCAGCATCTGTGGATGGATAGAACAAACTGGAGGAGGCTCGTACACAACCGCACCCGGCTTGCTGGAGCGAAGAAGTGATGATGATGATGATATGAGGAACACCACGGGAATACCGGTGCCCTGATTAGTACCCACTATATGAGGAAAACCATGGGAATACCGGTGCCCGAGATTAGTACACCTAGGTGAGGAACATCATGGGTTTGCATTGCCCATGAGTGGCGCCATTGTATGAGAAACACCATAGGTCTGCGTTACCTGTGCGAAGTACAATACCTGTGAGTAGTACCATAATCTGTGGAACACCGTGAGTCTACGCTACTTTTGATTAGTACCGCAACATGGGAAATACCATGGTTCTGCTTTACTAGCGATAAGTACCATTATGAGCGGCCGTTGACCTGGATTTTGGAGCCCTTTAGACAACAAGCATGCTGGATTCAGGATTGTGCTTTAGAAGCAATCCCTTGGTCAGTAATACTATCGTTTATGATAGTTTCTGTGTCGGATCCACGGATTGTTTTAAATTCATATCCATCCATTCATTCTTCATCATCACGTTGTCTATTCTGGCCAAGGGATGATTTTGAACTTTTAAATTTTCATTACATTTCGTCTCATTTCGTAACATTATGGGTCGATGACCTAGATGTTAGGCCCATTTAAACAACAAGCATCATCATCATCATCATCGTTTTAATGTAAGTTACACCCTCAGACTTCTGTCTCCTCTTATGCAGAGCCTAATCCTATTACAAGTAGATATATTCTAGCAGCATTATTTAAATGGCAGTCCGAAATAACTTTGTTTGACAACGCTTGCTCTATATATGCAGCGTCGCTACACTTTAAATGCGCCATTTAGAGCTTTAAACATGGCGCCAGGAAAAAAGTGGTAACGGGATTTGAAAGAGGAATAATTGGGGACTTTTAAGTTTAAAACAGAAAATTCAATACATTTTTTGGTTCAAATTCGCAAAATTTCAGTCATGACTCTCCTTAACCTTTCAGTTACTGCATACGTGCAGGTAAACTCAAAATCTTTAGTATCCCGTGGCCTGAAATATTCATTTCAAACAAGAAATCAGTACAGCCCTCAGAACCACCCAGTACCTGCTTACACGGGTTAACACATAAACACATCTGTAGGGTGAGGGGAGGTGGAAAAAATGAAATACGGTTATATCTAGCATGAACGAAACACACGCGGAGGGGAAGGTACTTGCTTCCTCGCCTGCCCACACGTCCCACTGGCTCGACAATGAAGCGAGAGGGGAATGAGGGGGGGGGGACCACACGGCTCCTTCAAGGCAACAGATGTAACGTGTATGTTAACTCATTGAGGGTCAAATTCTCCAATTTCCTTGTAATTCTTGTATGCGAAGTCTGGCTGAAATGTTAGCGGTCTCGACTATGACTTCATTATCAAATGGCATCGCGCTCAACGACTGCAAGAAAGAATGACCCTTATTTTCGTCAATATATGCCCTGTTATATACTACTACTACTACTACTACTACTACTACTACTACTACTACTACTTCTTCTTCGTTTTGCCTCATGACTGAGGCGTCGTGACTATCATAATATTCAGCCCTCTAGCCGATGAACCATACTCCGCCATTCTTCCCTATCTAAAGATTTCAATGTGGTTACTCTGAGAGAACACTGTAGGGGGCCGTTCACCATGTCAATCCATCGCGTTGGTATTCGTCCTCGTTGTCTGGTTCCCTGGACTTTGCCCTCAACAATCAGCTTTTGTAGACTACCATCTCGGCGCATTATATGTCCAAAGTAGCGTACAATTCGTTGAGAGACCTTACACGATAGACGAACTTTTATCTGAAGTTGGTTCAGGATTGATGTGTTCGTGCGATGAGCTGTCCAAGGAATCCTTAACATTTTCCTCCAGCACCACATTTCAAAGCTTTCTATCCGTTCACGATCACGTTTGAGGATGGTCCACATCTCTGCGCCATACAAGAAGACTGAGAAGACTAGAGATTCAACGAGCTTCTTTTTTGTCTTAATGGTGATGTTGTTATCTTTCCAGATCTTCCGCAGACGGATCATTGCTACCTTTGCTATTTCAATTCTGCGCTTTATTTCATCTTTGGAACCACCACAATTGGATAGTAAGGAGCCTAGGTATACATACTGATGTACAACTTCACACCCTCCAATCTGTTTGATATGTGGACTGTTGTTGTTCTTACGATCAACAATCATGACTTTGGTTTTCTGTCGATTTAGGCGTAATCCAATTTCTAGGCTTGCTTCCTCTACTCTCTTGATCAGCTCTGTCAACTACTACTACTACTACTACTACTAATAATAATAATAAAAATATGTTTATCCTCAAAAAACCAAAGTAAAAATAACCTGGCATTGAATAATCATGATTATCAGAGACGCAAGGGCGTTTGGGAAACCGTTCCTATGAAGTTATTGTCAGCGTTAATCAAACAATTAAATGCTATATATTGGGGTGATATTACATCGTGCACACTTCATCACAATTAAATTACAGTTAATTAATTGTTTTCCTTCAATAGGAAAAGCTAGTATAACCAGAATGTTTAACCATAGAAACATCTTAATCAGTTCCCGGAAAAATGGAGTTGGGAGTGGCCTCTGAGTGCGCAACGTCACAAGCCACACATCCTGGAAGACGAACGCATATGACGTTGCCTTGGATACTTCTCCTTCATCCTCAGGGTTGGCCAAAATCTTCGCCCAAACGTTACCTGTTTCCTTTTCCATCCGGAATTCTTGTGATCGCGATTGTACGTTCGCTGCCGCATGTGTCAGGTGGCCTATAAACGTGCTTCTGCATTTCGGTTTTTTTTGCTTTAGTTACTATACACGTCCATATATAGTCAATTCTACAGTACAGTTGCTGACATTGATATTCTGCTTTTGACTGTGCCACGAGCTGATGTTATTCATCGATACTTCCTTTGTTTCTTCTAGCCTATTTGTCTTGGTATTCTGTGAATTTCTGTTCAGGCCTATTGAATAATCGTTTGGTGAGACTGTCGTTGTCCAATCTGCAGATATCTCTTCTTGCGTAGGATGTAAATGAACTTGACTGTTAGACTGTAGAGGTCTGCAGTTCTCCCCTTGATCCAGATTCCAATAACCTTATAAGGTTATGGTTTCCGTTGGTTATTATTATTGCTATTATTATTATCCGCCTATTGCCATTCCTTGATGGATGCAGTACTTTTGAATCCATCTCTTGGCACAGGCCAGAGCAAAGTGTAGCTTCCACTGACGTCCCAGTCTCATCCATGGCTGTGACAATATGGAAGCTGCTGGGGTATGGGTGGTGCTGAGTAATGACACTGGGAGCACAAATAGTGTCTGAGTGTTATGAAAGGTGTTGCTCATAGGGTCAGTTGTGCTGCAGTGGCACATTCTGGCCCAGTGAGGAAAGCAATGGCAAACTACCTCACTTCTCATCTTGCCTAGTACGCCTCATTTGGGCTCTGCCATTGGTTTTTGCAGTTTCCCTATAACTGCATAGCATTTGGTGGTGCTATTTGAGGATCCAACCAGCCTCTGGGCTGATGGCCTGACAGACACATTATTATTATTATTATTATTATTATTATTATTATTGTTATTATTATTATTATTATTATTATTATTATTATTATTAAGACTTCGTTATGCCCATTCAAAGAACGCGGTTGAACTTGTTCGTTGGCCTGATGGTTTTCGCCTTATTATCCTCCCAAATTCTCTTCATGAATGCACTGTGTTGCATCTTGCGTTCTGTGGACCTCTTCTTACCAGTTTTCTCCACGAATTTGTGCTTTGGCTACTGTTGTACTAAAGGCTCCACTATGTTCTATGATTTCGTCAGTGATATTCATTTCTTGGAGGTGCTCCTTAGTTTCTTCTGACCAATTATTTTGACCTTCTTTGAGTTGACTACTTTAAGGTGATACTCCGGAGAAAAAAATCGATATTTTGACCATTTTGGTGAATTTTGGTGAAATTGAAAGGATTGAGTTTCTTTTTTCTTGTCTGGAAGTTATTCTGCTGAATTCAAACAAGTTATAACTGTAATAATGCTTTGTTTGCCAATTGTAATTTTACATTCAAAGCCCATTTTTCTCCCATAATATTCCGCCAAATGTACAAAATTTTTATGATATATGAATCACAGCTACGGTATATTAAGAAACCTGCGTATGAAATTTTTTATTGCAGAATCTGTTCAAGTAGTAGGGATTTTTAAGTCCAAAATTTTAGAATGTCAAAATTACACAAACTTTAGTACGACATATCTCCTTATATAAATTATGTACAGAAAAATCGATACGTAGTGCTTTTGAAAGAAGTGTTATCTACCTAATTACGAATTTACATTAACATGTTCATTAAATTTCATGAAAGAAAGAATTAATTTTTTTTTTTTTTGGAAAACTATTAATTGTATATGAAAGAAATGTTCGTGATATCTCTACTTTTGTGTAGGTGACATTCCCACAAAGTTTTGTGAAAATGTATGTAAGATTAGGTTAAAATATCTTTTTATCACAGGAGTGTCGCCTTAAATAATCTTTAGGCGAGTCTGTCGCTGTCCATTCTATAGATATGGCTATAGAATTTCAGGCACCTCTTACGTACGACATTAGTGAACCTGTCAGTTAATGAGTAGAGGTCCATTTTCTCTCGCTGGACCATAATTTTTCGGGAGAATTTTCCTTTCTTGCTTTTCAATTTCTATAATTTTAGAGTGACCTCCAAGGTATATGGTTTCTGAGGTGTATAAAGCTTCCGGCAAAACAACTGTCTTGTAATTTCGTAATTTTGCATTACGCGATATGACTCTTTTGTTGTAGTAATTCCACGTTAATCTGTACGCCTTATAGAGTTTAGTGGCTCTTCCTATGTTTGCCCTACTGTCTAGTCCCGATGGTAGTATGATTTTTCCAAGGTATTTGAAGGAGGACGCCTGTGAAATTGTGCCGTTTTCCATCTCTAGCGGAGTTCTTTTGCTCTCTTGATGTAGATTTTCCATGAACTGGGTTTTTCGTACGATATCTGGAGGCGTGCCGTTGATGCTATTTTGTGTAATCTCTGTAGGGCGTACACACACACACACACACACACACACACACACACACACACACACACACACACACACACACACACACACACACACACACACACACACACACTCTCTCTCTCTCTCTCTCTCTCTCTCTTTCTCTCTCTCTCTCTCTCTCTAACGACCACCATAGAAACGAGTAACAGTGAATAGATCTCTCCACATAGGGCTGACGTCAGGAAAGGCATGACTGTGAAGGTATCAGCTCATGATTGTGATGTCTTGTTTTATTGATGATACAAAGAACATGAGACAGGAAAAAAAGAGGTGCTTTTAATCCTTGAGCAGTATAGATTTTATAACTTAATAACACTAAGTGACCGCCTTTGCGGTGTAGTGGTTAGTGTAATTGGCTGCCAACCCCGGAGGCCCGGGTTCGATTCCCGGCTCTGCCACGAAATTTGAAAAATGATACGAGGGCTGGAACGGGGTCCATTCTGCCTCGGGAGGGCAAATGAGTAGAGGTGGGTTCGATTCCCACCTCAGCCATCCTGGAAGTGGTTTTCCGTGGTTTCCCACTTCTCCTCCAGACAAATGCCGGGATTGTACCTAACTTAAGGCCACGGCCGCTTCCTTCCCTCTTCCTTGTCTATCCCTTCCATTCACTCATCCTCCCACAAGGCCCCTGTTCAGCATAGCAGATGAAGCCGCCTGGGTGTGGTACTGGTCATTCTCCCCAGTTGTATCCCCTGACACAATGTCTCACGCTCAAGGACACTGCCCTTGAGGCGGTAGAGGTGGGATCCCTCGCTGAGTCCGAGGGAAAAACCAACCCTGGAGGGTAAACAGATAAAGAAAGAAAGAAAGAAAGAATAAAGCTAAGTTAAGGAAATAATAATAATAATAATAATAATAATAATAATAATAATAATAATAATAATAATAATAATAATAATAATATGTCTAACTTCCCTTCAACTGACGATGGTAAGAGGCTCAACTGATCTATGTTACTCGCATTTAAGCACACGTGAATGCTAACCCACTGTGCTGAGTTTCGATCCTGCAATCCTCAGACTCTCCAGACGAGCACCCAACTAGTCGTTCCACGATATCGAGTCCACCTAAACAGAATGATATGTAAATATTTCTAATATCCATCTTTATAATTTCATCCAATTAGTCATATCTTGTCACTTTGAAAATAAGTATACCCTATAAGCATTTGCGCGGAGGTTCCGATTCACTCCTGAGTAACTACTGCTTGATTCGAGGCATTCTTCTCTTTTAGGAAGAATTTCGTTTTCCACAAATGACTGGTTGGTTGTCAAAGGACCTCACTCTGTCCTTTTTAAATATCCGAATGACAATGAGCATTGCAATTACTTTGCAACTACCTAGTAGCTGTTGTAAGGCAATAAAGATGTCAGAAAAGTTATTTCTTTTATCCCAAAATCTTTTCTATTTCATCATCTCTCAGTTCGTGGTTAAGTCCTGTCATATATTCTTTCCAGAATTATGTGCGTGAAACATTAAGTTTCTTCTCTTTGATTAGCTCCGCTTTCACTGTGCCGACAAGGGGGACAGCGGATAATGAGGAGCTCTATAGAAATACAGACAAAAATGTTCGTTCTAACGGGACTGCAGACGAACAATAACTATTCCCTAGCTGCTTCTACTGATGGTCCTCACAGCTCAAGAACAAAGTAGGCAATGATTGTTATACACTCCCGAAGCATCGTGACGAAATGAAGTCATATTTCACTCTTCCTAGCTGCACTATTAATTATTCTGTTGACTCTTATGAAAAATGGTTTTCCAGCCCAAGCCAAAGTATGTTCTTGTACAACGCTACTCATGACACTGACACTTTTGCTTTACTTTTGCTCGAAGTGTTAGTGATTAATGTCGATTTATCTTTTAAGGGATTTTAGGTCTTGATTATCGGATCTTGATTCCGAGAATAATTTCGAACATTGTTATTATTAACCTTTAGGTTGTTGTTGACGAAACGGCTGTCAGCGTACTTTTTAAAGTTATTATTAACAAATACTTCGCAAGTGGGAAATGATCACTTACAGTAGTGTGATAATAAAGTTAAAACATATTTACCCAACAACAACAAAAACAACAACTGCAACAACTAGAGTACAACAGGCAATACCATGGAAAGAAAATATTCTAAGAAATACTACTAGTTTAACATTTTAAATCAAGCATCATCATATACACATTCACACACAACTTAAATATTTCCAGTGCTTAACACTATGGCTTACAATACGGCTTACGGCTTACAATACTACAATTATATACAAATTCACAGACAACTTAAGTATTTCCAGTGCTTAGCACTACGGCTTACGGCTTACAAATACTACAATTATATACAAATTCACACACAACTTAAATATTTCCAGTGCTTAACACTACGGCTTACGGCTTACAAATACTACAATTATATACACATTCACACACAACTTAAATATTTCCAGTGCTTAACACTACGGCTTACAATACGGCTTACGGCTTACGATACTACAATTATATACAAATTCACAGACAACTTAAGTATTTCCAGTGCTTAACACTACGGCTTACAATACGGCTTACGGCTTACAATACTGCAATTATATACAAATTCACAGACAACTTAAGTATTTCAAGTGCTTAACACTACGGCTTACAGTACTACAATTATATACAAATTCACAGACAACTTAAGTATTTCCAGTGCTTAACACTACGGCTTACGGCTTACAAATACTACAATTATATACAAATTCACAGACAACTTAAGTATTTCCAGTGCTTAACACTACGGCTTACAATACGGTTTACGGCTTACAATACTAAAATTGTATACAAATTCACAGACAACTTAAATATTTCCAGTGCTTAACACTACGGCTTACGGCTTACAAATATTACAATTATATACAAATTCATAGACAACTTAAGTATTTCAAGTGCTTAACACTACGGCTTACAATACGGCTTACGGTTTACAATACTACAATTATATACAAATTCACAGACAACTTAAGTATTTCAAGTGCTTAACACTACGGCTTACAATACTACAATTATATACAAATTCACACACAACTTGTGTATTTCTAGTGCTTAGCACTATGGCTTACAATACCATAGGCTGAGCTCATTACTAGCTTAACATTGCAACACCGTCATACACAATTTCACACGCTCCTGAAGTATTTCAAAAATTTTCACTATGCCTTACAGTAGATTGAGGGCTCCAATTACTACCTATTATCTTAACATTGTAAATACTGCTTCAGCTATTGCTGGTTGCGATGACATTATTAGGACACAGGCTTAACCAGGCATCTCATGACGGTCTTCCGGACCAGAAATTTCCTATTTACGTGTCAGAATGGCTGATAGCTAAGCACGTAATATTATTATTGTTCGAATTAAATTTCCATAATCTGCCTTCTTGTCGAATAATTATTGAACTTTAACTCAGAACGGGAAGATGTTTAAAACATTGCGATGCAGTATCAAAAAATGCTTCAGACGTACTTCAATGATATGAAATGCGAGGAACGATTATCCAGAGTTTAAAAAAGATATTCTGTAGTGCATGGATTTTTTTAATGCCAGGAGTGTCCGAGGACATGTCTGGCTCGTCAATTTTGTAGCTGCTCTTCCCTCTGCACCCTATAGGGGTTGAGGTACATATACCGCTCTGTGAGGTTATTTCTGTGGGTGTAGGTGTAACTTTACGGGCTAGGAATGGGGACGAAGAGGCCGTCGCCTTCAGAAAGGTGCCATCTAGGCATTTGCCTGGATTTGAAACGGGAAACCGTGGAAATCCCTTTCGATGATGACCACCGGAGAATTCGAACCCTCCTATCTCCCGTGTGCAGAGCTAGCAGCCATAACTCGCCGTACTGGAACGCACTGACCTAACCTTTCAGGTAAATTAGGGTGTAAATGTGTACCAAAGGTAACTTCAAGTATAGCATAGAGCTACATAAAAGAGTATTTATCGAGCGAGTTGGCCGTGCGGTTAGGGTTGCGCAGCTGTGGGCTTATATTCAGTAGATAGTTGGTTCGAATCCCACCGTCGGCAGCCCTGTAAATTGTTTTCCTGTGGTTTCCCATTTTCACTCCTGGTAAATGCTGGGTCTGTACCTTAATTACTTATTGTGTTTGTAATAATAATAATAATAATAATAATAATAATAATAATAATAATAATAATAAAATGATCAAAATACCCTAAATGGATGCCAGAGTTCACCAAGGTAGATTCCTCGAATATATTTAAATAGTATATAGCAGGACAAAATTCTCTTCTCTCAGCTGAAAATGTTATATCCATAAGTCAGGTAGTATTTAACCCTGACAGTAACACGTCTATGAATATCGCTTTAGTTACATCACACGTCTCGAAGACGTGCCACTCAAAGCCTATTATGTAAAGTTACGTTTCGGTAGGCGTTATGGTCTAGAAATAGTTCGCACCAATTGCAAGTTTTATTGAATTCGTTCATTTTAATTTACAAGGAAATGGAACGACTGAAAATGTTTCAGCTAGGATATCTACATTACCATTTGATAGTGAACAATTTAAAAAAATTCGTTGTAAGAAGCGACTACCATAAAATGTCTGAATTTGTCATAGGCAAACGAGAAAAAATGCGCTAGATGGTGCTCATTCGCACGACACGTCAGAAAGTCGTATGGTGTAATTGTCAGGGTTAATGATGAACGACTCAGACTTTACTGACATACATTACAATATTTTCCGGTGTGAAAACGTTCGCTTCTTCTACGCAGAACGTTTTTTTACGACTTGCATACTACTTGAAGCTTCAGTGCAGGAATGTAGCCTACTTAGAGTTGCTTTTCACACATTGCGCATGCATACGTTCTGAAGCCTCGGTGAAGTGATGTGTACAGCTGCAGTGCAGAGATATACAAAGTGGGCAACATAAAACAAGCCCGGAAAATATTTACACTAGTCCTTGTTAATGAACATCACAGAATATGCTGAAAGTGGCCACCGTTAACGTCAATGCAGCGCTGTGCTCGATTGATCAAACTGTAAGACATGCGTAGCAGCCCTACCTGAGGGATATCAGCAATGGCGTTTTCAATCTTCTGCTGTAGCAAATTGCCCCACAGATATAAAAGTCTCAGCGAAAGAGATCAGGCGATCGAGGTGGCCAGTTGATTGCACTACCTCATGCACTCGTGACAAGTTTGTCAAGGCGGTGTGTGCTGTTGCTCCACCTTGCTGGAAATATCTATACAGTCGTTCATCTTCTGTGGGTTGATCCACATAACTTATGGATTAAACAGTGTCTGGACATACCGGTTACATTAACAATTTGGTGAAAGAATCGCGTTACGATGCGTACACCAGACGTTGTTTTATCTTGGGCACCATTTTGTGTTGCATTTAACTGGGCACTAAACAGGTCTGCTCCTCTAATTCACTCACACATAATGACACTGTGACGTTGTCGGGACAGAGCATGTGGGAGATGCGCACGCGCAGACATGTGACAGCATCCTATTGGTGCATCGAAATCATGGTTTCCAGCATTTCCTGCAGTTCTTCTGTTCATTAACAAGGGTCAATCGTATAAATATTTTTCGGACCAGTTTTATTTTGCCCATCTGGTACTTAGGATTTCTTCTTACACATTACGCCTGCAGAATACGTCCTGAAGCCGCAGTGAAGTGATGTGTACAGCTGCAGTGCAGTGAGCTTAGAATTGCTTCTTAATACGCATGCATACTGCCTGAAGAGTTGTACGACGGGTGGTATTAGCCGAGGGGCAAACGAAGCTACTACCTACCATACAAACATCTCACTCTATTTCAAGCTCCTCCCTCATACAAATCATTCCCTAAAGTTGAAAAACCAAAACATATTTTATGAAGTGCGGACTTTCATCCCTACCATCCGTAAGGTTATTTGAATTATCTCCGACACATTTCATATAGTCTTCACTTCCTCTTAATTTCAGTCCTACCGAGCTCGATAGCTGCAGTCGCTTAAGTGCGACCAGTATCCAGTATTCGGGAGATAGTAGGTTCGAACCCCACTGTCGGCAGCCCTGAAAATGGTTTTCCGTGGTTTCCCATTTACACACCTGGCAAATGCTGGGGCTGTACCTTAATTGAGGCCACGGCCGCCTCCTTCCCACTCCTAGCCCTTCCCTGTCCCATCGTCGCCATAAGACCTATCTGTGTCGGTGCGACGTAAAGCAACTAGCAAAAAAAAAAAAAAAAAAAAAAACGTCCTCTTTTTTATGGTCGTCCCGAACCCTTCCGAAATATTTCGAAGAAGCGGCCACACCCAGCTATATTTCACCACGTCATTGCCTTACTGCAGATAGGTAGCAGTGACTCGTGCAAACTTCGCACATTGCTGGAATTACCGAGTTCGAGAATAGATACGTATTGCCAGCACTTTCACAATATTAACAGACAATTTACGAAAATGGAGCACTTCCCAGTTCCTACTAAAGAGATAATTAACATTTAGTAGCCATTTTATGTACTACGTCTTAAGGGGTAGTGACAAATGTCTCACGGAGAAGTGATAGATGAACTGTCACAATACTCACTGTGTGGGCTGGACCAGACGTATTTCAGTACAACTTTGGTGAATGAGCAATTAAAATATCCTAAATTTAATGATGGTAAAATAAAATCCGTAAAATCGACGGTGGTGTTATATATAATTGATTGCCATAAAATCCCTCTGTGGCTCGGATCAGTTAACTGATGACGACATAGATCTGAAAATGAAATGTTGACGTAATTAAAAGAATTTTACGCTCTACAAACCGTATTTTACTAACACGTACACTGTATTAATATTTCAAAATATTGGGGCCTTGATACTTCTGTATTGATTTATAACAGTTTATAACAGTTATAAATTAACAGAATCGAAACTGAAAGGAGATGTATTCAGGATTACGGTGGAATCTTGATATCTCGAATCATCTCGGGAGCTAAATTTTATTTCGAGTTATAGAGAATACAGTATTTGAGCATGTACAGTACCGGTCAAATATTTAGGACCACATAAAGAAATCACGAAATGTCATCTAGAACCTAAAATTGTGCCACTAGACCTCTGTAATTTTCTTTCTGATATCTCACATCTAATAGGATATATTTCGCCTGATTTCATTGAATTAGTTCAAGTACTGCAGAAGTTATGAATTTTTAACTCTTGGAAGGTCACAACAAAAAATCAAAAATTTCGGTAATATAATGTACTGAATACTCTAATTGGTTGCAAGTACCACCAACAAGATTTTTCTGTAGACTTAGGAATAGGTGGGGGCCATTTTAGTATAAATATAAAAATTCCGAAAATATGCGGCACCGGTTTTTTTCGTGTTTTATTTTTTTTGAACCAGGGCCAAAATTGTTGATTTTTCTTTGCCTTTTTCATGTATGGCCCAAGGTCTGAGTGTGAGCTATCGGCGTCAAACTTATCTGCCCTCTGGAGGTCAAATGGACTGTATCGCGATTGACATGTCTCAAGCATTTGATATGGTGGATCATGGGAGACTACTGGCAAAAATGAGTGCAATTGGACTAGACAAAAGAGTGACTGAATGGGTTGCTATATTTCTAGAAAATAGATCTCAGAGAGTTAGAGTAGGTGAAGCTTTGTCTGACCCTGTAAAAGTTGAGAGGGGAGTTCTTCAGGGCAGTGTTATCGGACCTTTATGTTTTCTTATATATATAAATGATATGAGTAAAGGAGTGGAATCGGAGGTAAGGCTTTTTGCGGATGATGTTATTCTCTATAGAGTGATAAATAAGTTACAAGATTGTGAGCAACTGCAACATGATCTCGAAAATATTGTGAGATGGACAGCAGGCAATGGTATGTTGATAAACGGGGTTAAAAGTCAGGTTGTGAGTTTCACAAATAGGAAAAGTCCTCTCAGTTTTAATTACTGCGTTGATGGGGTGAAAGTTCCTTTTGGGGATCATTGTAAGTATCTAGGTGTTAATATAAGGAAAGATCTTCATTGGGGTAATCACATAAATGGGATTGTAAATAAAGGGTACCGATCTCTACACATGGTTATGAGGGTGTTTAGGGGTTGTAGTAAAGATGTAAAGGAGAGTGCATATAAGTCTCTGGTAAGACCCCAACTAGAGTATGGTTCCAGTGTATGGGACCCTCACCAGGATTACCTGATTCAAGAACTGGAAAAAATCCAAAGAAAAGCAGCTCGATTTGTTCTGGGTGATTTCCGACAAAAGAGTAGCGTTACAAAAATGTTGCAATGTTTGGGTTGGGAAGAATTGAGAGAAAGAAGAAGAGCTGCTCGACTAAGTGGTATGTTCCGAGCTGTCAGCGGAGAGATGGCGTGGAATGACATTAGTAGACGAATAGGTTTGAATGGCGTTTATAAAAGTAGGAACGATCACGATATGAAGATAAAGTTGGAATTCAAGAGGACAAACTGGGGCAAATATTAATTTATAGGAAGGGGAGTTAGGGATTGGAATAACTTACCAAGGGAGATGTTCAATAAATTTCCAATTTCTTTGAAATCATTTCGGAAAAGGCTAGGAAAGCAACAGATAGGGAATCTGCCACCTGGGCGACTGCCCTAAATGCAGATCAGTATTGATTGATTTGCACTCTGTGGATGACATCCAAGAATACGTTTCTGATGTCGATAGTTCACACTGAGACCTACGACAAGAACAAGGAAAAATTTACTATTTTAGCACTGGTTTGAAAAAAAATAAACCCACAAAAATGGGTGCCGCATTTTTTTTGGAATTTTCATATTTATACTAAAATGACCCCTAACCATTGCTAAGACTCTACAAGAATCTTGGTGGTGATACTTGAAACCAATTAGAGGATACAGTACATAATATTTCCAAAAATGTTGACGCGACCTTATAACAATTAAAATTGTATAACTTATACAATACTTGGCGTAAATCACTGAAACCAGGCGATGTATATCATATTACATGCAAGAGCTCAGGAAAAAAAATACAAAGGTCTAGTAGCAAAATTGTAGGTTCTAGATGGAACTTCATGATTTTTCAATGTGGTCCTAAACTTTTGACCGGTATTTTATAGCACGGCCGCCTCTGTGGTGTAGTGGTTAGTGTGATTAGCTGCCACCCCAAGAGGCCCGGGTTCGATTCCCGGCTCTGCCACGAAATTTGAAAAGTGGTACGAGGGCTGGAACGGGGTCCACTCAGCCTCGGGAGGTCAACTGAGTAGAGGTGGGTTCGATTCCCACCTCAGCCATCCTGGAAGTGGTTTTCCGTGGTTTCCCACTTCTCCTCCAGGTAAATGCCGGGATGGTACCTAACTTAAGGCCACGGCCGCTTCCTTCCCTCTTCCTTGTCTATCCCTTCCAATCTTCCCATCCCTCCACAAGGCCCCTGTTCAGCATAGCAGGTGAGGCCGCCTGGGCGAGGTACTGGGCATTCTCCCCAGTTGTATCCCCGACCAAGAGTCTGAAGCTCCAGGACACTGCCCTTGAGGCGGTAGAGGTGGGATCCCTCGCCGAGTCCGAAGGAAAAGCCGACCCTGGAGGGTAAACAGATGATGATGATGATGATGATTTTATAGCACACAATTGAATCACATGTATCTACGGGCTTATACTGGATATATTATTTTTATTAATTTAAAAAATATACAAACTCTTTTTTACGACATCACTTTAATTGCAACCTTTATTATTGTAACTTTTTAGAAGACATGATATAGTTCTTACCAAACCAAAACCCATGGCACTACAGCCCTTGAAGGGCCTTGGCCTACCAAGCGACCGCTGCTCAGCCCGAAGGCCTGCAGATTATGAGGTGTCGTGTGGTCAGCACGACGAATCCTCTCGGCCGTTATTCTTGGCTTTCTAGACCGGGGCCGCTATCTCACCGTCAGACAGCTCCTCAATTCTAATCACGTAGGCTGAGTGGACCTCGAACCAGCCCTCAGGTCCAGGTAAAGATCCCTGACCTGGCCGGGAATCGAACCCGGGGCCTCCGGGTAAGAGGCAGGCACGCTACCCCTACACCACGGGGCCGGCTCATGATATAGTTCTTACAGTCGTGAAACAAGAAACACACCTCGGTTAACACCTTTGGAAAAAAATTCGTTCGTCCTTCTGTTTGTAACGATTAACCTTTCCTCCCATCACGTTGAAACTTCTCGTCAATACCACGCAGCCGAGATTCGTAAATGGAGCTTGTCATCCGCGACTTCGGGTTTGCTTTCGTACGTGACCGGTGTTAATTCACACCCGAGATACAGCGAGGCTTCGCCGATTTTCCGATGATTAGACGTTTTAGTTTCTCGGTTCCCGTCATATTAGCTCCCAGCATCACTGTAACCCTTTCTTTACTTGTTAACGGTTCCTCACAAATAGTTAATGTTGCACAAAATTCGAGTTACAAAGTATTTTTTGCTTCAAGTGAGGAAATGTTTGCTTCGAGAAATAGAGAAATTCGTGTGACTGAATTTTGAGTAATAGAGAAATAAATACACGTGAAGAAAAGGACAAACGGCTGGGAAATTTAAGTTACTCCGAGATACTGAAAATTCGAGTAATGGAGGTTCGAGATATCGAGGTTCGATATATCGAGGTTCGATATATCGAGGTTCAAATGTACACACAAAAATATCTGTATCACAATGCAAGCTAAAATATTATCTAGTATCAAATCTTGGTAGCCGCCTCTGTGGTGTAGTGGTTAGCGTGATTAGCTGCCACCCCCGGAGGTCCGGGTTCGATTCCCGGCTCTGCCACGAAATTTGAAAAGTGGTACGAGGGCTGGAACGGGGTCCACTCAGCCTCGGGAGGTCAACTGAGTAGAGGCGGGTTCGATTCCCACCTCAGCCATCCTCGAAGTGGTTTTCCGTGGTTTCCCACTTCACCTCCAGGCAAATGCCGGGATGGTACCTATCTTAAGGCCACGGCCGCTTCCTTCCCTCATCCTTGCCTATCCCTTCCAATCTTCCCATCCTCCTACTAGGCCCCTGTTCACTATAGCAGGTGAGGCCGCCTGGGCGAGGTACTGGTCATACTCCCTAGTTGTATCCCCCGACCTAGAGTCTGAGGCTCCAGGACACTGCCCTTGAGGCGGTAGAGGTGGGATCCCTCGCTCAGTCCGAGGGAAAAGCCGAACCTGGAGGGTAAACAGATGATGATGATGATGATCAAATCTTGGTCATCTTTATGTAAATATGCATGCTGTTAATATGAGAATTGGGGCGTAAATCATGGCAATTTTTTTCCGCACGAATGCTGGATCATACAGACAAAAGGAAATATATGGTAAGTGGGCCTAATTCTGTCCCCATACCTAATTTCGTCACCCTAGGGATTTCCAGTTTGCACGGTTGGTACCTAATGCTTACCCACGCGCACACGCTGAGCCTTATCCCGTTGTCTTGTTGTGACAGTTGGTTGTGTGCACCACGTTTAGTTTCCGTGTACAAGGAGGATTCATTTTTCATGCTGAGCTGAGTTAGTGCAGCATTCAAATTAAGAGCCTGTTGTTCCTAGAGTGAGCACTGATATCTGTATGGAATACTGGACTGCATTTTAGTCGTGTGGTGCAGTTCCTGGCGTGTAATCGCTAGAGCGAGGTGATTGGCGTGAGTTACTGTAGCGGCCATCATAATACATCAGGGAATGTTCGTAATTTCGTCCCCATTCATTTTTTATGAAGTGTATTAGTATTTTCCGACGGGAAAACACAAGTAGTGGGATAAGGAGGCTATGAAAAAGGCTATTAAGGTAGTGTAGGTCAAGATAATTGGTTACAAACGTCCAAGTAAAGCGTTTTTTTTTTTTTTTTTTTTTTTGCTAGGGGCTTTACGTCGCACCGACACAGATAGGTCTTACGGCGACGATGGGATGGGAAAGGCCTAGGAGAAGGATGGAAGCGGCCGTGGCCTTAATTAAGGTACAGCCCCAGCATTTGCCTGGTGTGAAAATGGGAAACCACGGAAAACCATTTTCAGGGCTGCCGATAGTGGGATTCGAACCTACTATCTCCCGGATGCAAGCTCACAGCCACGCGCCTCTACGCGCACGGCCAACTCGCCCGGTAGTAAAGCGTTTAACATCCCCCGAGCAACGCTGAAAGACTATGTTAAAAAGAATAGCAAGAAAACATTTTTTATAAATGGCCTTCAAGTTATTCATTATAGGGAAAGTGTTCGGAGAGGTTCGAAAGGAAAAATATATTAAAATTAATTGTACTTTTCATACACTTGGTGGGGGGACGAAATTACGAACACAGTTTTGGTAGTTTAGTTTTTGTAGTGTGTACGTTTACGTCAAATATTGATTCCTTACGTTACAACAGTTTCACTGTAAGTTTCCCGTAAGTGGAGAATATATTCAGTAATATACAGGGTGAAGCGAAATTCGCGCACTCGGGCGTCGCAGCGCGACTCCTCACGAGCCAGCAATAAATATATCTCTCCCACAAAAGATTGCCCTGCGAGTATATCCGGCAGAAAAAGAACGTTGAAGAGTGGCAGTCTGGCAACACTGTAACCACATGTACGGTAACTACCTCTGTCAGCACGTATAAGTCGTGCTGTACAGTTGGTGCAGTGGATAGGGTTTTGGGATAGGATGCAGAAGGTCGAGGGTTTGATCCTGGGTTGAGGCGCTTCTTTTATTTGCTAATTTCCATCGGACATTACATACTGTAATACAGTAAGACACCGTTTCTTAGGTCACATGTATCTTACATTTACAAAATTTTGTAACGCTGAACACGTTGTAACGCATCTAGTAGATGAAGTGGTGCGAATAAATTCACGCGCACGACGTGGAAAGGGCGTCTTTCAAAGCTGACCAATGTAAAAAAGGAATGTTCGTCCATTTCTAGGATCGTAGTATGTAAGTGCAAACAGTTTCTAGAGGAGCCGCTACAATCGCTGTTGACGATTAAGATGCCAGATACCATACCACCTGGACTACATTTACGAAATAATAAACATACACCTCAACCCAAGATCGACCCCTCGACCTCCTGCATGCTAACCCAAAACTCTATCCACTGCACCAACTGTACAGCACGACTAGTATGTGCTGACAGAGGTAGTTACCCTAGATGTGGTTACAGTGTTGCCAGATTGCCACTCTTCAACGACCTTTTTCTGCCGGATATACTCGCAGGACGAACTTTTGCGAGAGATATTTTTTTATTGCTGGCCTGTGAGGAGTCGCGCTGCGACGCCCGAGTGCGCGAATTTCGCTTCAACCTATATATACCAAATTCTAACTTTGTCCATAATATTCCTGAATTTCTACAAATCTGCTAAGGGGGCGAAATATGGACCCCCTACCTTACACGTGGGAATGGGGAGCGTAAGGTGTTGTGGAATGTGTGAATAATGTGTAGGATACACATCGAGGAAACTGTCAGGCATAAAAGCCTTATGCTACACAGTGTTTATTCTCAGAGAGTAAAGTAACGTTAACGGAAAACCCTCAGAGTAGTTCTCTAGAATGTCCACAACACGTTGACAACGATGAGGGAGACGTCGGATACCAGTCGCCTCATCACGTGTGAAATTTACAGTCTCATGTTTCACAGCGTTGGCAGTGTCCTCTCATTCCCCAAAAACCGTCTCCCAAGCAATGGTTCGTTCCTTAACTTTGGAGATGAGGTCGAAATCGCACGGAGAGACGGCCGGTGAGAATGGGGGCCGGGGGGCTATTCCAGCACTTAGCTGCTCACATCCGTTCTGCACGGAGCCTGTCTCACTACTGCAGTCCCTTCACCCTGCGCGTGGTACTTGTCCAATACACCGCCAATCTCGTGCTATGTCCATGTACTATGAGTGTCATGATTTCCAGGATATCCCTGACATACGGCTCAACCCTCGTATAATATCTTATTCGTACCAACGAGAAAACTGCTCGATTCTTGTTCAGAATCACTCTTTTTTTCTCATGTTGTGGACATCCCATGTGACAACAGCAGACGTGCAGCGATTTTCTCATGTCTTAATTATTGATTAGCCTGCCAAGTTTCATTGCAATCAATGCCTTCGATAAACCATGTTCCATTTAAAACTGTTGCAGTAAGTTACTATTTGCAAGCACGTAAATATTATTTAAGAGCAGAATGACTATTACCGTTAAGTTTATGATCTCTTAGGTGATAATCCCGCCAAGTACCATTGCAATGGGCGTTATGCAACCCAAACAGTTCTCTTGCCAGGTAAGTATCTCGCTTTTAATGGGAGTCTTGACCAACATTTTGTACTTCTACAAATTACCATTTATCAAAACCAAATTTAAAACACAAGCACATATTAACAAGATATACCTCTACACAAAATTTTGGAGTTGATTAGTTAAGTCGTTGCAAAGTTGTTAACAAATAAGATTTATTTTTATATGTTACGTGGAAAATGCCCCATGTGGAAGAGTTTTCATTTTTTGGCCTATAATTTGGCAGACTTAACAAACTATTGGATATAAATTCTTTTCAATTTGTGATTATTCATTCAATAGGCAAAAGTCTAGTTTCATGATATTTCACGAGTAAAAATGTGGTAGTGACATTCAACTGATAACAAAATGCAGAACTACTTTTAATTCCTGTTCATATTCAAACATTCTCTGAACATTTCAGATGAATCCGATAAGATCTCTGTCGCAAGGAGCATTTTATGCAAGGCAAACAGCTGAAAAAGTTTTAAAGTAGATAAAAGAAATTGGACGTTTTAAGAAAAATACTTGCTTTTAAACTGCTCTGGACTGTAAATTACTCCCTCTTACGCACAGCGTAGGCCTACTACGAGGTTAACATATTCTTTCTTTCTTAATCCGTTTACCCTCCAGGACTCAGCAAGAGATCCCACCTCTACCGCCTCAAGGACATTGCCCTGGAGCGTGAAAGATTGGGTCGGGGATACAACTGGGAGGAGGACCAGTACCTCGCCCAGGCTGCCACAGGAGCCTTGTGGTAGGATGGGAAGACTGGAACGGATAGATAATGAAGAGCGAAAGAATCGGCCATGGCTCTAAGTTAGGTACCATCCCGGCATTTGTGTGGAGAAGAAATGGAAAAACCACTTCGAGGATGGCTGAGGTGGGAATTGAACCCCCTCTACTCAGTTGACCTTGCGAGGCTGAGTGGACCCCGTTCCAGCCTTCGTACCAGTTTTCAAATTTCGTGGCAAAGCCGGGAATCGAACCCGGGCCTTCAGGGTTGGCAGCTAATCACAGAGGCGGACGGTAAATACAGCGTGGACTTGCTCTATATACTCCGAACTACTTCCCTTTCCGGCATTTAGTGCTTTAAAAATGGCGTTATGAAAATCTGATAGCGGGATTTGGAAAGGGGAGAACTGGGCGATTTTTAAGGTCAAAATTGAAAATTCAATTTTTTTTCTTCAAAAATTGCAACATTACAGTCAAAACTCCCCTTAAGACTCCTTAAATTTCATTTGAATGCACCAAGATTCACTCCCACAACATTGAATGCAAGAGGAAAGTGATCTTTAATGTGTCAATAATCTACTCTACTGCCTGCTGTCATTTCTTGATGGATACAGTACTTTTGCATCCATCTCTTGGCACAGGCCAGAGTAAAGTGCAGCTTCTACTGAGGTCCCAGTCAACATCCATGGCTGTGACAATATGGAAGCTGCTGGGGTTTGGGTAGTGCTGAGTAATGACATTCAGAGCACAACTAGTGCATCTGAGTGTTATGAGGGGTGCTGCTCACAGGGTCAGTCGTGCTGCAATAGTACTTTCTGACCCAGTGAGGAAGGCAATGGCAAACTACCTCACTCCTCATCTTGCCTAGTACGCCTCATTTTGGTGCTGCAATTGGTTTTTGGGGTTTCCTTATAACCACATAACCTTTGGTGGTGCTATTTGAGGATCCGACCAGCCTCTGGGCTGTTGACTTGACAGACAGACAGACAGACAGACAGACAGACAGACAGACAGACAGACAGACAGACAGACAGACAGACAGACAGACAGACAGACAGACAGACAGACAGACAGACAGACAGACAGACAGACAGACAATCTACTCTAACAGTTTTAAGTATCCTAAAATTATATTTGAGTACAAAAAGGTTCGAACTCACAACGCTAAGTATAAGAAACGAGCATCTGACGTTAATTCACAAAATAAGCAGAGACTTGTTCAGTAATACGTACAAGCACTTTATTCAAAGGTCTCATTCCTATCGTCGGATTTTATTGCAGTTTTTGTAAAATTCAGGAACAAGCTAGACAGGCCTGTGCTGATACTATATTGAATAATATTGGGTTAAATTTATGAGTTTTAATACTTTCTTCCTGGTACATTTTACCATTGTTAAATTCCAGAAGCGTCTGTTCGTCACGTCTGTCTGCTGCAATGCAGTAGAACGTGCCTATCGGACTGCATTGCAGTCACATCAGCTGAGGTTGCACAATAGAACACGGGGCTGAAATGAAGTTAAAAAGAAAACCTAACAGTGCACGTCAACTGTTATTGTCTTCTAATAGTTATGGAATAGTGACGGAAGGACGTACAAGCTTGGCATACAAATGTCTTTCATTGTTATAAAAAAAATAGCGTTCGACCACGATGTACTGTTTCAAGGAATCATGTAGCTGATGCTGTCATAAGTACGTTTAACTCACTGATAATAATTTAATTTCGTGTGGCTATTTCTAGCCGAGTGCAGCCCTTGTAAGGCAGACCCTCCGATGAGGGTGGGCGGCATCTGCCACGTGTAGGTAACTGCGTGTTATTGTGGTGGAGGATAGTGTTATCTGTGGTGTGTGGTGTGTGAGTTGCAGGGATGTTGGGAAGAGCACAAACACTCAGCCCCCGGGCCATTCGAATTAACCATTGAAGGTTAAAATCCCCGACCCGGCCGGGAATCGAACCCCGGATCCTCTGGACAGAAGGCCAGTACGTTGACCATTCAGCCAACGAGTCGGACAACTCACTGATGTGAGGGTGGGATTGAAATATCAAAGTAATACGACAAAGATCTTTTGTAGAATATCTTTTATAAAATACAGGGTGGTTGGAAACAATGTGAACCGAGTATGTGAGTGGTAGAACGTTGGCCATACTAATAAATAATTTGAAGACATTACGTCGATATCCCGCGCCATTGTTATTTAGCCAATGACATCGTTTCGCGGGCGAATTCAAATGGGCTTTGCGAGGCGGTGTTTGCTATATCTGCACGTGGCTTGGTCGGCTTGAGAGCCACACCGAGAAATGAGCATCAAACACTAACACACCGCTGGGTTTCAGCCACTGCCACCGTAGCGTGCTTGCTATGGGCCGAGCCTATCAGCATGGAGGTCGTTGTCAAGTCCCTCCTCTGGAGAAGTCGTTTCCTTCTACTGACGCTCCCAAGCCGGTCTTAAGCCACGTGCAGATTTAGAAACACCGCCTCGCAAAGCCCATGTGAATTCGCCCGCGAAGCGATTTGATTGGCTAACTTCATCAGCTGATAAAATAACAACGCCGCAAGATATCTAATTATTTCTTTTCCAATTATTTATCAGTACGACCAACCTGCTAACGCTCATAAATACGGTTCACGTTGTTTCCAACCTACCTGGATCGCGGATCGTGAGTTCACCTGGAATGTTGCTACAACCAAATTACTTGTTCCAGTGTGTGATTTAAATGTGGTGGCACTTTAAGTTTATTTAAGAAAGACGAAAAATAAAATAAATGTAATAAATATCCTCATCTATGTACATTTACATTTCAATTACTGAAAAATACCCCTACAAGTCTTCAAAATAATGCTAGAAGAAATGCATTGAGGAATTCGGGTAATGTTTGCAGACATGAATAACTTGTACCCGTTTCTAGGAACAGCAGTGTAACCATGAGGCGTTCTTCAAAACTTATACAATTTCTTAGGTGGATATTTTGTTTAGCGATAAATTGTTAACTTTTATAATATATTTTACAAAAGTTTTCTGACAAATTTCTTTGATACCGATAGTGTAATACCACCCTGATCGAAAAAGGATGGTGGTATATTATGGGCGCACCTCTAATGAGTGTGGCAGTATTTTATTTTGAAGAGCAAATGACAGTTATTATAATGCATTTTTAGTTCCATTACAAGAAATTGATGTTGAATATTTTGCTTCCTCAAGAACGACTTCGCGAAGGAACTGGCGTTCAATAAGTGGCTATTGATATCAGTGAAGTTATGGGAAAAGGGATGTAGAATTAGTGAAATCAGCAAGCAGTATAATATGTTTTCAGAATTAGTGATTCAGGATTTATATTAAAAGATATAGGATATTTAAACAAAATCGAGCAAGCTGGCCGTGCGGTTAGGGGCGCGGAGCTGCGAGCGTGCATTAAGGAGTTAGTGGGTTCGAACACGACTGTCGGCAGCTCTGAAGGTGGTTTTCTGCGATTACCCATTTTCACACCAGGCAAATGTTGGGGCTGTACCTTAATTAAGGCCACGGCCGTTTCCATCCCACTTCTAGCTCTTTCCTATCCCATTGCCGCCATGGCACCTATCTGTGTCAGTGCGATGTAAAACCAATTGTAAAGAAAGTAAAAAACACAATTCGCTATGTAGATGACACCGTGACGTTTTTTTTAAATTTGCTGTACATCGCACCGGCACGGATTGACCTTATGGCGACGATGTGATAGGAAAAGGCTATAAGTGCGAAGGAAGCAACCATGGCCTTAATTAGGGTAGAGCCTAATGTGAAAATGGCAAACCACGGAAAACGTTCTTTAGGGCTGCCGACAGTAAGGTTCGAACTCACTGTCTCCCAAATGGAAGCTGATAACCACGTGACCCAAACCGTGCAGCAACTTGCTAATAACTTAGAAGGCATAAAATTCCTTTCGAACTGCATTATCGGAGTAAGGAAAAAGTTTGGCCTAAATCAGAAAACAAAATTCATGGTAATCTGGAAGCAGAAAATCACCAACACTGTTATCACATCGGACGGAAAAGCTATTGAAACGATGTCGCATTTCACGTCCCTAGTTTGCTGGACCGCTGCTCAGCACGAAGGCGTACAGATTATCATGTGTCATGTGGTCATCACGACGAATCCTCTTGGCCAATATTCTTGGCTTTCTAGACCGGGGCCGCTATGTCACCGTCAGATAGCTCCTCAATTGTAATCACGAAGGCTGAGTGGCCATCGAACCAGCCCTTAGATCCAGGTAAATATCCCTGACCTGGCCAGGAATCGAACCCTGGGCCCCCGGGTAAGAGGCAGGCACGCTCCCCACAGACCGCGGGGCCCGCATCAAGTAACTTATCTTGCATAAACCAGGGAGCTCTCCAGCGCCGTACGTTCTACATACCGGTGTCCCGCATGCACTAGTGATGAATGGGATGCCTAATCGCTGATTTACAAAGGAGCGTTACAACGTGCTATATTTCGGACGTGAAACTAATAGCAGACATTTCACTATAGACATTCTGTAGACTTAACAAGGTGCATTTGTAAACACTCCAAAGATGCAGAAAATAAGTTAAAAATGAAGTTATACACGTACAGATATTCCACTCTACCGAGAAGTTGCTTGAAGGTGGTATGTGTCTTGAACGATCCATTAACTCTTCATTGCAACTCTCTTCGGGGATATACGTGTACAGAACGCAGGCGGCAATTTGGAAACTCCTGCGCATACCGTCTGCAAGCTTCGGCTGCATTTTCCATAGATTTGATAGATGTCCATATATTCGTCGTTGTTGAACACACCAACCAATGTCGATATGTTGACAGCAACTGTAGTTCTACTGTATCATACCAACTACCAGCCTACTGTGAGATTTTTAAAACGAGGCTTACTAACGCAAGGGGACCCATTTGACAGGAAGCGCTGAGGAACATCCAGCGAGCGACCGTACGGTTGTTGTCTCTTCATATTCTGACGTAACTAACCTACGCCAGTGAAAATCAGTCATTAGACGTGCCATTGATAGGAACCTGCGTTTTTCGCGTTTGCGATAACACTGACTTTTAAAATGTTTTCCGTAAAATGCTTGGGAAACAGTTACCTATACTTAACGTTGTTAACAATTCAAATGTTTGACAGATTTATTTCGCGAAATAAAACGAAATGAGACAATAACGCGAATATGTCAACTTTATAAATTTTATATGCTTGGACAAGTGAGACAAATTAAGATTGTACAGTGAGTTTCTCTCATCGATTGGCCGGTAGGTGCGCCCAGCTTATCTGACTCCCTTTGACTCATCACTCCCCGCCCCGCGGCGTAGGAACAAGGACAGCACTTCGCTCACATTATCCGTGCATGACATGAGATAACAATTCATCATTAAGAGAAATGTCGATTCAGTACTAGTGGAAAAAGTGAAGTCTTTTCCATTCTTTAAAAATGAGAATGATTCAGTGATCACAAAGAGTACAGTGAACTTCAAGAACAAACCAATCAAATTGCGAGATGGAAAAATTAATACTGTGAAAGTTCTGATTAGTTTGCTTGACAGTCATCCTGAGTTTAGTGGCAGGACTCTCCAATCTGTGTGGTAACCATGTGCTAATGTTGACTGTGAACGTTTCTCTTCTTGTTACTCAGGAGTTTTGAGCGACTTGCGTTGCAACAGGAAAGTGACAACGTTCTCCTTTGACAGTTAGAAAAAAATGTATTTTTCTTTCATATGATGCCTTCTTCAGTGATAATTGAATGATAAATATGTGTGTGTCTTTAAATAAAACTACATATTGTTCTTCAATGATTTATTTACATTAAAAAGTACCTTTTAAATCTCTAAATAGATTTTAAAAACGCGAAATTCTTAAAAATAACCCCGTTTTCCACCAAAATATAAAACGAAAAATGCAGGTCCCTGCCCATTGATCATTCGTGCATACGGGATACTTATAAATAGAAAGTGCGGCGCTGGCGGGCCACCTGGTATATGTACAATACTGTTTACGTTGCATAAACGTGTCAATGAATGTGATGTTATGAACAAGTGGGACAAATTAAGATTGTACAGTGAGTTTCTCTCATCGATTGGCCGGCAGGCGCGCCCAGCTTATCTGACTCCCTTTGACTCATCACTCCCCGCCGCGCGGCGTAGGAACACAAGGACAGCACTTCGCTCACATTATCCGTGCATGACATGAGATAACAATTAAAATTATGAAAATAAAGATCAAGAAAATGAGTAATTAAGAATGAAGAAAATAAGCTCGCACCTTATGACAGGAGATGTTGGTTTCACTTTTAACATTTTCGTAGCCCTGGCTTCTTGTATAAGTCTTTTTAGAGATTTTGTAGCCGTATGTTCTAATCTTTCTCCGATTCAATTTACTTTTTCCTCGTTAAGTAGGCCTACACGTCTTTTTACACTTCGCTTCTTATCGAGTAAAGAACCAGTTCCTCTCAATTTGTTTGCGAGTTTCGTCACGGTCTCTCTATGTGGAGGGCGTACACCTGAAAATTGCGTTACAAATCGCCTAATGACTTGACTGCAAAACTGTTTGTACATAATTATCGTACCTTTGCTCTACCATGTACACAAGTGGAGGTGTTATGATAATTATATCCTGAAGTAACACTTCACAACTCGAGAACAGTTGGAGCAACAGATCGACACTTAATACACGTTCTAAGCACGGACCTGAACTGCGAAGTGCGGGCATTCACGTGCTGTCGCTGAATGAAGAGGGGGCGCGCCTGCCGGCCAACCGATGAGAGAGACTTACTGTACAACCCAGACGCGGTAGTGGGATACTTGGAAGGCCATGTAGAAGAAGAAGCGGAGGGGTATTATCATATTTAAAACAAATGACAGTTAAACAGGTGGATGGAGAACTGAAGTGCCGTACAGCAACATGGGTACCCTCCTGTAGTTTGAAATAAGGCTGGACATGGTAGTGCACTGCATAGTGGCAAGGCAGTGCTTGATCACTCTCTCTCCCAAACTGTGTTCCGTGAGGCAAGTGTAAGTGTTCCGCGGTGGTCTCAGTCGTCTTGGTGGAATTCTGTCCCGTATTTTGATTTTGAAATTCTGGTCACCCTACTGTAACGAGAATCCTAAATGTTGCTCCACAAAGCACTAGAAGATATTGTGCTTTATATAGACGAGTTATTGCAACCAAAAAATTAATAAAAGATGCCAGCGACCCTTAAAAGTGTGCTTGATAATGCGGATAAATTTGTTAATTTTGTCTAATCCCGCTCACTTAAATCCAGATTTTTAAAATATTCACCGAGCGAGTTGGTTATGCGGTTAAGGCCGCGCAGCTGTGAGCTTGTATTCAGGAGATGGTGGCTTCGAACACCACTGTCAGCAGCCCTGGTTTTCCGTGGTTTCCCATTTTCACACTAGGCAAATGCCGGGGCTTGTCTTAATTAAGGCCACGGCCGTTTCCTTCCCACTCCTGGGCCTTTCCTATCCCATCGTCGCCATGACATATCTGTGTCGGTGTGACGTAAATCAGCTTGTAAAAAAATACTTGGCAAGGAAATGGGTGGCCGGCATAGAGCACTTCTACACACGGAAGTGAGGTGGCTATCTAGAGGCCAAGTACTTGTTCGGCTATTTGAACTCCGTAGCGAATTGCTAGTATTCTTCACAGACAATTCAGGAGAGTTTACTAATAAATTAAGCCGGGCCGAGTGGCTCAGACTGTTGAGGGCTGGCCTTCTGACCTCAACTTGGTAGGTTCGATCCCGGCTCAGTTCAGTGGTATTTGAAGGTTCTCAAATACGCCAGTCTCGTGTCGGTAGAATTTCTGGCTCGTAAAATCCCTCTCGCGGGGCTACATTACGGCACCTCGGCGTCTCAGAAAAACCGTAAAAGTAGTTATTGGAATGTAAAGCCAATAACATTATTATTATTATTATTATTATTATTATTTTGCTAGTTGCTTTACGTCGCACCGACACAGATAGGTTTTTTTTTTTTTTTTTGCTAGTTGTTTTACGTCGCGCCGACACAGATAGGTCTTATGGCGACGATGGGACAGGGAAGGGCTAGGAGTGGGAAGGAAGCGGCCGTGGCCTTAATTAGGGTACAGCCCCAGCATTTGCCTGGTGTGAAAATGGGAAACCACGGAAAACCATCTTCAGGTCTGCCGACAGTGGGGTTCGAACCTACTATCTCCCGAATACTTGATACTGGCCGCACTTAAGCGACTGCAGCTATCGAGCTCGGTATTATTATTATTATTATTATTATTATTATTATTATTATTATTATTATGCTAGTTGCTTTACGTCGCACCGACACAGATAGGTCTTATGGCGACGATGGGACAGGGAAGGGTTGGGAGTGGGAAGGAAGCGGCCGTGGCCTTAATTAAGGTACAGCCCCAGCATTTGCCTGGTGTGAAAATGGGAAACCACGGAAAACCATCTTCAGGGCTGCCGACAGTGGGGTTCGAACCTACTATCTCCCGAATACTGGATACTGGCCGCACTTAAGCGACTGCAGCTATCGAGCTCGGTATTATTATTATTATTATTATTATTATTATTATTATTATTATTATTACATTAAAGGGATTTTGGCAAATAATTTGTCATGGCTAATGAAACTCGCCTAACATGCAGATATTTTTACAAAGTTGAATGTGGTTAATCTGCCTTTGCAAGGAAAGGATGGCACTAACTTAAAAATGTCTAAACATTTCATTGTTAAAAAAGAAACTAGAATTCTGGATGGGAGCTGCAGATGAGAGAAATTCACCTAGCTTTCGTACACTGAATGAATTTCTGGACGGGATCTACAGTGACGGATGAAGTTTTAAGCAGCATCCTGCAGCATTTACGGGACTTACAGGTAATTTTTCTTTTTTACAATGGCGACGATGGGATAGGAAAGGCCCAGGAGTTGGAAGGAAGCGGCCGTGGCCTTAATGAATGTACAACTCCAGCATTTGCTTGATGTGAAACCACGGAAAATCATATTCAGTGCTGTCGACAGTAGGGTTCGAACCCACTATCTTCCAGATGCAAGCTCACAGCTGCGCGCCCGTAACCGCATGGACAACTCGCCCGGTGGTAACATTATCAGAGTACTTTCCTTCAATTGATGAGGATACCATCGGCTGTGAGCTTGCAATCGGGAGACAGTGGGTTCGAACACCACTGTCGGCAGCCCTGAAGATGGTTTTCCATTTTCACACCAGGCAAATGCTGGGGATGTGCCTTAATTCAGGCCGTGACCGCTTCCTTCCCACTCCTAGCCCTTTCCTATCATATCATCGCCATAAAACCTATCTGTGTCGGTGCGACGTAAAGCAAATTGAAAAAAAGTACAGAGATAGAATAAATGCCGCATCTGACATGAGGATCCATTTGTCACATATTACTCCTATCTTCCAGAAAATACGTTGTAATAAAAAGCATAAACATCAATACTGAATTTCCAGATTCCAATTGTATTGTATCATTAGCACCATTTTGAAATTTCTTTGCTTTTTGAAAATAAAATTGTACCGAGTAAGTTGGCCGTGCGTTTAGGGTCGCGCAGTTGTGAGTTTGCATTCGGAAGATAGTGGTTTCGAATCCCACTGTCGGTAGCCCTGAAGATGGTTGTCCGTGGTTCCTATTTTCACACCAGGAACATGCTGGTGCTGTACCCTAATTTAGTCCACCTCCGCTTCCTTCCCACTCCCAGGCCTCTCCTAACGCATCGTCGCCATAAAACCTATCTGTGACGGTTCGACATAAATAAATAAATAAATAAATAAATAAATAAATAAATAAATAAATAAATAAATAAATAAATAAATAAATAAATTTCATCACTTAAAAAGAGAACGCTAGGATAGGATGCCATAGAAAAACAATTTTCATTAAGGAAGCAACTTGAGTGTGTTTTTTAAGTTGTAACTTTTACTTTAAGCTATCACAAAGAAAGTTACGCCCTTTTCCTGTGAGTGTGAGTGTTCATTATCATCATCTTCTTAGCGTTTGTCGCGCAATGGAGCAGAGTCCGCTGTTTTACAAGCCAATCTCCACTTGGGTCTATCACGCGCATAATTTGGAACAAGATGAACATAGCGCATGTTTTTTTGAAGGCGATCATGGCATGATGGCATGATGAGAAGTGCTATCTGTACAATAGGTGAACCTTCTCTACGCAATACGTGGCCATACCGCCGAAGTCGGGTCTCACGCATCTTGTCTATGATCGGGGCAGTTCTCTTGTGATTTTCCGGATTTCTAGGTTGGTGACATGATCTAGCCAGGTCAGTCCAAGTGACCAGCGAATCATGCGTATCTTCATGACATGAAGTGCTTGCTCGTGCTTGACTGTTGCTGGCCTGCATTCAGAGCCATACAGAGCGACTGGGCGAACACCAGTCCTATAAACCTTGGACTTCAGGTGGACGAACGGCAGAGAACACCAGTAGTTTGCCGCCACTTCATTCAGACCGCATTTCCTCGAGCACGGGCATCTGAAATAGTGTCACACTCAGCGTTGAGCAAATAACCAAGGTGCTTAAACTGTTCTTTTTTATCAGTATATATTCCCTTAAACGAAAAGTTTTCCATGGTCAAAAATGTTTGGGAAACACTGCTCTAGGCTGATAGTAATATCGTGGAATTTGCCTTAGGTACCATATGATAGCGGAAATAAATGAACAATTTCACAATTTTACAAAACAAATAAACAAAAAAGACTGGTGTAATTTTAGAGCATTTATACAGAGTTCTTAATATTCAGAGACATGTTAACATATATTCTGGAAAAGGGAGTGTGCCTATCGGCATAGAATTCATGTAAACCGATGCAGTTTAAGACTACAGAGGGGTTGTCAGGACCTATTTTCGGTAGGCTTGAAGTAATTGAGAAATGTTACCACAGGACTAGACAGTTACGTTGTTATTATGGAGTACTTGGTATATTATAGAGAACTTGGAAAAATATATTCACCATCCTGATTTCGTTGAAGTCTCTACAAAGAATTATGAATATCAATGTACATGTGCCAATGGTGCCTGTTGATGTCTGGTTGAATTTTGATTATAAATTAAGTTCTTGTTCCAATATCAAAAAGTCGAGAAAGGCTACATCATTCAGCAATATCATCCAGTGCACATGTGGTTAATTGTCTGTGTATGTGTGTGTGTGTCCACTGGCGTAAGATCGCCAGATATGAAGCTTACTGTGACACATAGCTGTGACGAGTCTTCGAAGTTGATGATGATATAAAACTCAGTACGATAGGGAAGACACCAAGAATGAATAGGGTGTAGCCAATGAGAAAGGTACCATCCCACCATTTTCTTCGATTAAAATCTAATTCATGGTAATAGGTAATGATTTTCTCTGTATTTTCTGTAAATGGATTTTTCATGCCTCTTACAGCTCTCAGTGTATGCTAGTTCTGGTTACTGTCTACACACACACAATATAGAGGTTACGAAATTGTAAATTATGAGACTTCATTTCCGGATCATCGGCCGTATACAAATATACTGCTTTTAAATTTCACGTTCTGTGCTCGTGAAATGAGCTGTTCCAAAGAACAAAATCTTAAAAACATATCGATATGATGCACCCCTTTGAGAACAGGACCCATGTTATTACCACAAGTTTTTCTCTAAGTATCTTCGGAAATGAGTTCCGTAATGGACGATAACTTTTCCTGTATTGTATCTCATAGTGAAATCGCACTAGTACGGGTCTTGAGTCATTCACTAGGGTGCTTCTAACATGCAGAGGCAAGAGCCGCCACAAAGAGATGTTACTCTCCTGCATGGGCATTCAGTGATTCGCATGTTCCCCGGGGCCATCGGCCTGCAATAAACCTGTCTACAAACTTCATTGATATTCAAGGCATCTATTTTAAGACAGTCCTTGGTAGGCATAGCATCTGTTCCAGTGGCAGTGCCAGCGATATCATGTGGCCCTGACCTCAGGGGTTATGTTCACCAACTTTTCAATTTTGTATTATTCAAACGATGTCGTAACAAATCCCAGTTTTTAATGCCATCTCTCTTCGTCTCTAACAATGCCAATGATCCTCAATATTAGTTTATTAGATCACTCATCCTAGGGAAAAACCAGATAAGATATTTTAAAATATATGTTTCATTTTTGATGATGATGATGATGATGATGCTTGTTGTATAAAGGAGCCTTACATGTAGGTCATCGGCCCCTTTTTTTAAATTTTTGCAGCAACCTACTAAGGTCAATGCTCTCGATACTTCGACACTAACAAGATAAGTAATTTCCTCATAATATTGAAGAAATAGCCAAATAATATTTCCCAATTATTCAAGAATAGAAAACAGTCCCCGGTAAGAACCAGATAAGTTGAGTTATCTTATTAATATTCTGAATACTGTTAATTAAATTGGCTTCAACTAGATGAGTCACTTTGTCTTGTGTGTAGTACATTTTCTGTTGTTATTGTGAATGTGGACATTATCATCTTCTAAATGAATTATTGGCAGTGAATTTACACAGCTGCCTTTGTAAAAAGAGAACTATTAAATCTTGCTAGGTAACAATACACAAATCTGACTTACACCACTTTCGTTTTGACCGCCCACATACATTAATGCCTGGTCAATATACAAATCACTGTCATTCAAGATCCAAAGCAGATATTTAATTAATATTTTGAATTAAACAAAATAAAACCAAAACTATTATTTAAAAAGCTGTTTCATAAAACGCAGAATGGTTTGACATTTGGTGAATCGGTGATTTCGTATTGTTTAAAAAAACAAAAAATGCTTCCCCTGAGAACTTTAATTTTTGACTTATCTTGTTATTCTCTGTACATTGGTTTGTTATGAGCAGCGGAGTATCGAGGGGTAAGAAATTTGCTTGACAATTGAAGGACCAAAGCTCGTAACCCGATAGTGGTGTGACTCCAGACGTCCAAATAGACCGAAATATTTTTTTCCATCGATGTCTCCATAGTTACCTACTGATCAGTTTTCCAGGAGAAACACATCTAACCTAACAACTGAAGCTTTTTTTTGTCGAAATGAGAAATGACATTTCCGCACCATTTTACTATTTTCTCGAGAAATCCTTGATGATGTTTTGAAACTAGTAGATAAAGGAGGTTTGTATTGCAACTTCAACAGATACAAGATAATTATTCTATCAAATTGATGAAATACTCCACGGCATAAACGCTTATGCTCTCTATATCAATTCAGTTTACAGAAATCGTGTTTTATTTATTAGCGTCTATAAAATCCATTTCATGTTTATATGGAATGCAAAAGTTTGTATCATCTAAAGCTGCTTCGTCATTTCTGAATTGGGCGAGAGTATTCTATACAAGTTCACATCATATATTTTTCTACAAATATGTTAAAAAGAAAAGTGTCGGATGATGAGAAATTTACTGTTCAACAACACATCGATCGCGACAAACATATCCGTGTTGTCCGAAATATTCTCAACACTAACTTGCAGAAAATTCATCCGTAGTAAAAGTTCATTCTCAAGATTTTGCGAAGACTGTTCTGGTTTCTACAAAACATCCTAGAGTTGAGAGGTCTCGAGGGATATGACGCAGGCTATCTTAGCCACAAGATTCTACATTGAGAAAGAACTACGTACCCCAGTCGTACAACAAAACAGGGAGAAGAAGATGAGAAATAATTTTTTGATATTTTTTTCCCTCATCTGTGACCAAATCTGTGATTTACAGGGTCGTTGCGTTGCAAAATTGGTCTTTAAGAACGATCGAAATGTTCAAATAGAGTGAATCAGTCTTGTCCACCATATTACGAGGGCTGTTTAATTGGAACATAGACTGGGGTCTAGAGACTTACAATGTACAGACTGTAACAGTAAAGTACGCAAGAATTTCAGGACACGTTCCGCACACGTAGAAGAAAAAATGTTAGAAGACATTATATACAACTCTCCATAGTGCATTATCATCGCAAACACACAGGAACAGAACGTACCAGTATACCAAATGAAACTCATTCTTCCATGAATTTGAACATTTCATGTTGTCCTGTGTATTTCCCATCATTAAGGCATTATGTATATTTGTAGTAAACGAGTTCTAACGTTGAAATGAAGCGTTTCCGGATCCAGGTACATACAACATATTTTCTTCTTCTACTACGTGTAATGGATGTGTCCTGTAAGTGTTGTTACACCCTGTATGTATTGGACACACTATACCAAAACGACAACATACTGCCGATAATTTGGGAAAGTCTACAGATAGTCATCCCCACCGAAACGCTAAACAAGTTTCCCTATATCCTCCATAATGAAGGACGCTTGTTCTTCGTCAAACCACTCATCCACAGCATCAGAAACAGCTTGATCGGTAATGAAGCGCTTACTCTTCAGTGGTTTCTTCGGCAGACCAAAGACGTCACGGTTGCTAGGGGAGAGATCTTGCTGTAAGGCGGTTGATCCATAATACCCCAGCAAAAACCGTGCCTACTGCCGCTCGTTGCATTGGCAGCATGTTGACCTGTGTTACCGTGGAGCACACTTCAGTTTTTCCGGTCAAAGCACCATGCAGCGCTGCCACCTCTTTGCTGTCCCATCAGTTATTTGCAGTGTTGCCAGATCTGTGGATGTTTCAATGTTGAAAACATTTTATAGCAGACGAAGCAGAGGTCCCCATACTACGAAAATCGTAAAATTAAGCAATTTCCTCAATTGTGCCGAAAGTTGAAGGGCTAAAGGGCCCGGAAAGGTTTCAAATTACGACTCTTGGATGGCTCTATAAAACTTAAAAAAAAAATCGAAAATGAGTTCGGGACTAGATGCAGTTCCGGAAAACAGCCTAAAATCACATTTTTGTTCACTCGTTTTGTTTTTGATTCAAATCCTAGCCAAACATACTTATTTACAGAATTATTTCTATAATGTGTTCCTTGGTTCAATCCCCTCAGGCGTTTTTGATTTTTTTGAAAAATGTTCACACCGAATGTAGTTATAAGGGCTTAAGTGGAATTCTGCATTTACTCACATTAGCGCCCGTAGTGGTAGAAAAAGACAAACTGCTAATCTAATCGACCAGATGACGATGATTGAAAAAAGGATTGTAATTTTTAGGAATACGGTAGTAAATTTGTTTTTACGTCGCACCGACACAGGTAGGTTTAGGGCGACGATGGGATAAAAAAAGGCCTAGAAGTGTGAAGGAAGCAACCGTGGCCTTAATTAAGGTACAGCCCCAGCATTTGCCTGGTGTAAAATGGGAAACCACGGAAAACCATCTTCAGTGCTGCCGACAGTGGGGTAAGTAACCCACTATCTCCCGGATGCAACCTCATAACTGCGCGCCCTTAACCGCACGGTCAATTCCCCCGGTGTTTTAGGAATAAATAAATAACATATTCTCATACTTTATTATATTTTATTTACGGTACCTAAAGTTTGTAGCTCATATCCCCAGGATGTTTTCAATATTGAGATGCTTGCCTGAAGGGCTAGAACTGTTGGTTTTTATATTGGGCTACCCTTATAGTAAGAGCCTCCGTGACTCAGGCTTCAGCTCCCCGGCCTCTCACCCCTGGATTCCGTGGTTCAAATCCCCTTCACTCCATGTGAGATTTGTGCTGGACAAAGCGGAGGCGGGACAGGTTTTTCTCCGGGTACTCCGGTTTTCCCTGTCATATTTCATTCCAGCAACACTCTCCAGTATCATTTCATTTCATTTGTCATTAATTAATTATTGCCCCAGAAGAGTGCGACAGGCTTCGGCAGCCGGCACAATTCCTATCCTCGCCGCTAGATGGGGGCTTCATTCATTCCATTCCTGGCCTGGCCGAATGACTGGAAACCGGCTGTCGATTTTCACCCTTACAGTTTTTAAGTCTAAATATTTCTGCAATGCTTTGGTTCTTCGGCAAATGGAATGTTCCACTATGGTCAGAGGGTGTTAACACTTGATAACCTTCTGGTCTACGAGACTGACGCTTTGCCTGTCATTGTTAAAGCTGCCAATTTTGTGATGGTACAGTGTGTTACAGGAGATTAGTACATGTGACTTGCCTCACTCATGTGTTGCTCCCTCACTCAGGGAACGTAACAAATCAAAAGCTCCGAGTCCGGAACTGGGTAGTTGGGTTCGTAGATCGATGTCTGTAAGTTCTACTATGTCCGACTCGTTGGCTGAATGGTCAGCGTACTGGCCTTCGATTCAGAGGGTCCCGGGTTCGATTCCCGGCCCGGTCGGGGATTTTCACCTTCATTGGTTAATTCCAATGGCCCGGGGGCTGGGTGTTTGTGCTGTCCCCAACATCCCTGAAACTCACACACCACACGTAACACTATCCTCCACCACAATAACACGCATTTACCTTCAAATGGCAGATGCCGCCCACCCTCATCGGAGGGTCTGCCTTACAAGGGCTGCACTCGGCTAGAAATAGCCACACGAAATTATTATAAGTACTACTATGACAGTGTTCAGTCAATAAAATATGGAGCAAATTACCTCAAAGCACGAGATGCTAAGCCTAATTATAATTATTTTTCAGAAACTCTTTCAGAGAGCGAATTGCTAGAAAAGTTAGCACACAAAAAGGCTAACATCTGTGAATGGGACTCTTGAAACCTTGATAGATTTTGTCAGAATAGCTGAAAATACTTTTGAAACATGAGCATCTGCTTTAGATTACAAGTTTCAATCTCTAAGGAATTTAATAATAATAATAATAATAATAATAATAATAATAATAATAATAATAATAATAATAATACGAAGAAGAAGAAGAAGAAGAAAAGGGTGATAAGTCAGATCCAGATAATTACAGAGGTATTTCGCTAGTACCAGTTGCGTACAAAATTATTTTTAAGGTTCTATTAAACAGGCTAGAACCTCAAGCAGATCCATAAAGAGGCGAATACCTGGCAGGCTCCAGTAAACGGAGATCATACATCGAACAGATCTGGAACTTGATAACACTTTTGAAAGTCAGACAAACAAGAAACACTGTAGTTGCCTTTGTGGACTTTAAAAAAGCGTACGACTCCATAGACAGACAGATGTTCTTTGACGTACTGGAAGAATATGGCATTGACAGAAAAACCAGAGCACTTGTACAACAGACGCTTACAGACAGCACCTCCAAGATCAAGTTCATGGGAGAAATTTCGGAACCCTTCCAGATACACACAGGTGTCCGACAAGGAGACGGGCTCTCACCAATCTTGTTCGACATGGTATTAGACAAAATTATCAAGCTGTGGGAGAAGTGCCGGATTAAGGGGTTTGGGGCCCTGGGCTATTTAAAATGTGGGGCCCCTTCTTCGTAACATCACGTAAGACTAGCATACTGAAGTCGTTATAGAACTACTTCCACTTAAATTGATGAATAGAGAAGTGTTGAAATAGACTACACTTTTTCTCTATTTTTCATGTTAATATTTCATATTGCCAAAACATATTTTACATTTGTCTCATCATCACTATCAAATCGACATACAAAACAGAACTTACGTTTTTTTTGGCACCACTAGGATATTTTCTATCCATTTTACAAGAACATTACAGTTGTAACTTACGAATGGTTCAATAATCAGAGGTGAACTGGAAGTTCTCTTCCTGATGCAAAGATATAGTATAGCATGCGCATTCCACCGTGCTTCCCCTGTCCCCTCCCGCTCACTTCCTAGACCTCTTCCCCCCTTCCCCCTCTGCCCGTACTCGCAAGCTGCCAGATTTAAATTTTCGTTAACAATAACCTTTACAATAATAACAGTGCGTAATTAGCGAGGATTCGTGTCTTCGGGCGGTAATTGATACTAGCAGTGATGAAATACTAACGCGGACAGCTGACAAGAAGGAAGGAAGAGTGCGTGTTCGATATTTTGCGAGCGTGAATATTCATATACATGTATGGAGGTGGAGCAGCAAGCCTTTTAATACAATTTTAGGTTCGATCAAGGGCCGGGGCCCCTTGGAACGCGGGACACGGGGCTGCGGCCCCTTTAGCCCCCCCCCCCTCTCCCTTAATCCGGCCTTGTGTGGGAGGAACAAGCTTGAGGAATACAGCTGGGAAGAACACGTGAAACAAAAACAATCATAGAATGTCTGGCATTTGCAGATGACATAGCCATACTCAGCGATAATACATAGGAGGCAAAGGAAGCACTGGAAAACTTGCATGAAATAGCTGGCAAAACAGGTCTACAGATATCTTACGAGAAGGCCCAATGCATGGAACGACAGAACAACAATGTGCACACCATGAATACTGTATATGGATCCGTAAAAAGACTCGAAAAATTTAAAGATTTAGGGGAATACGTGCAAACAGGAGGATCAAACAAGGCGTCTAACATAGAACGAACGGAAAAACTCCATAAAGCATACAAACTCACATGGTCACATCATAATAAGAATAAGCCAAATTTAGACATTACAAAACAGTCGTATTACCAGAAGCATTGTATGCGTCAGAAACGACCACAATTGGAGCATCGGATATCGTAGAGACATAAAAAATAGAACGTAAAGTTCTCAGAAAAATATTTGGACCAATACACAGAGATGGCATATGGATGATACGACCTACTGAAGAGCTGTACCAGCACACTGAGAGACTCACAGAGATGATCAGGAAACGCAGACTAACTTTCTATGGGCACATACAGAGAATGGATAACAACAGACTTACAAAGAAAATCTTTGATGTAGTAAACAGTTCAAGCAAGAAAACAAATTGGTGTCATGATATAGAGGAAACCTTAAGGCAGGTGGGGATCAACAGGCAAATGATAGGAGACAGAAAAGAAGTCAGAAACAAAATTAGGAATACAACATTTATAGTAAATGAGAAGAAGAAAACAAGAACAGTGTGGACAGAACAAAGGAAACAGGAGCACAGCCAAAGGATGAAGAGATTTTGGGAAGAGAATGGGAAGAAGGGAAAGAAGTAAAAATTGTGTAATCATGAGATATTCGAGTTCAAACACTGTCCATAAGGGCAAAAATGATATGAATGAATAATGATAAGAAAGTGAGTGTGCTTTGTGGTATACTCGTGTTGTTGTAAGTTTGCATTCAAGAGATCACGTGTTCGAACATTACCATTGGCAGCCATGTATATGGATTTCAGTGGTTTCAATCTTCCCCCTCAGCAAACACCGGGACTTCATAACCATTTGAGGCCACATCCACCGTTTTCCTGGTCCTATCGCTTTCCTACACCAGAGTAAGTGAAAACTTGCTTGTGTTAGTGGGGGAATAAACTGATAATGATGATGATGATGATGATGATGATGATGATGATAATAATCCACAACATCATCATAATCTCATTGTCTCAGTTACAGTAAATATGTCTTTTAAATTGACGCTGTTTGTCTATTTTAGAGCCAGTTGTGATGTTTCTCCTTCACTACCATGAAACTGTGAAACCAAGAACCCTCGCTGGCGATTTTCTGTAATTTATTTTGTCTATAGATCACTAAATGTACCACCAGTGTTATGTTACATGGTGTCAGTACAACACGGACAGCCGTAAATTTTCCTACCCTCTATGTTTATCAGACTACTTCGGCCGAAATCGAGTGTGCGTTCTTGGAATATGAGGCGTGCTCTCTGCCCCTAAACCACATATTCAGTTTATAAAGGATGTGGGAATGTGAATGAATAGATAATTACTGTTTGGTGAAGAAAACTGCTGTAAAACTGTACGAAATATTTTGCTTCAATATCGAGGAGTTTGTAAAAACGTATGTGGACTCCTCAGCCCGAAGGCTAGTTGGATCCTTAAAGATGTTTTCTTTTGCTAGTGGTTTAACGTCGTACTAACACATCAAAGGTTTTCAGCGATGAAAGGATGGGGAAGGAAGTGACCGTAGCTTTAATTAAGGTAAGCCCAAGCATTTGCCTGATGTGTAAATGAGAAACCACGGAAAACCATCTTCAGGCTGCCGACGGTGGGATTCGAACCGAGCATCTCCCGAATGCAAGTTCTCTTCAACAACTTCGCCATTAGTTGTTATCAAACCCAGCTCGATAGCTGCAGTCGCTTAAGTGCGGCCAGTGTCCAGTATTTGGGAGATAGTGGGTTCGAACCCCACTGTCGGCAGCCCTGAAGATGGTTTTCCATGATTTCTCATTTTCAAACCAGGCAAATGCTGGGGATGTACCTTAATTAAGGCCACGGCCGCTTCCTTCCCACTCCTAGACCTTTCCTGTCCCATCGTCGCCATAAGACCTATCTGTGTCGGTGCGACGTAAAACCAATAGCAAAGAAAAAACTGTTATCAATAGTCTAGGTGTCACTGAAGATCCGCATTTAGGAGATGAGGAGTGAAGTAGTTTCCCGTTGCTTTCCTCACTGAGTCAAAAGTTGCTTGTGTCCGCCAGCCCCTTGAAATATTCACAACAATCGGCGCTATGAGCAACCATTCCACACCATTCATCGCGGGGACTGTCTGCATTGAGAACTAACATTCTCATACCTCAGTCACTTTCATATTGTCAAAGTCAAGGTAGAAACTGAGAAATGAAAGTAAGATAAGAGTAGTGAAAAAAGGGAAATAAATAATATTTATTTGTCCCACTTGTGCAACCGTAGTTTCTTATTTATCCAATCCAAAGAGTCAATGCATCGTTATATAGATCTTATGGCTTTGTGCGAGTTCTCTCTTCCAGGTTTTGATACAACCCATGCTACTAATATATTACGGAGGTCTCTTTGTGTTCCTCTGAATTACAATTGAAGAAATCCCTGGAATAAGGATGTAACCAAAAATCAGTAATTTTTTAGGAGAGAGGAAAATGGATTCTTAGGCTTATGTAACATAAAATATTTTCAGTCTGTCAAAGACACAGCAATTTCAATATAAATTAAGGCACTATAAACTTACCTGTAAAAATACACGCTATTATGCAAAGAATGACATGTTTCGTTCTACAGGATTATCCTCAGATTCTATCAAAGCACTTAAAACATGCTTATATATGTACAGTACTGTTTACGGTGCGTAAACTTGTCAGTAATGGAGAGTTAGGTGATAATATGTGTTACGGAGTTACCCGTGGAACAGCAGAGGTAAAAGAAGGTGCGGGCTGGAATGGGTCTAACTACAAAGCTGAGATATTGATTAAAATTGCATTAAAGGTTATATTTTCGAAAATAGCAAAAATTAACAAGTTTCACATAGAATTTCAGAGTTTAACAAATAACAACAAGTTAACAAATCAGGGACAAGACCAGGAAAAACCAAGATATAGAGATAATTTAACAAGCCCCACTTTATACAATTTCTGAGCTCTCCGCTCACAACCACATATTTACCAAAGGGCAGAAAACCCCTAATAACATGGAGCACTTGCTCCCACCTAGCAATGTCAGGCCTCCTAGAGGCACATATCCAAATACAAGAAAGAGATGGCCCGCTCTCAATTTTTCCAGCCTATTAAAGGCAATACCAGACTTTTACATTAAATTACCATCAAGACACAGCTTACATCAAATGAAACGGGGGTATCTCGTACCCAACCTACTGGGCCTCAGTGGAAAAAGAACAGATTAAGTAAATGGCCCGAAATACCAAGATGAATGGAGGCGTTGCTTGTACTCCTACATGAAACCTTTTAAAACCTAAGAGGCACTAGGCCGATGAAACAGGGGCTATTCCTAAACTATGGAGGTGACTCGTAAAAGAAAAATTTAAGACATTACCGAAAGGAAGAAAACCAATTATAATACGTAGTCACCTCAAACTAGTATGAAGGGGAGCTCGAGAGGGTAAAGCACTCTCTATCCTCGAATTACAGTTAAAGGTATTTGAAGTTTTACAAAAACGATGGGAGATTACATGTTTATTACATAGCAAAGGTTTCGGACCTTCCCCGCGGATTAAACTGCTGAGGTAGCAAGAAATAAAGATGTTAAGTGGCCATTACCTTGTTGAAGAGCTGCTATGCTAGATGTTGTTCGAGTGGTCCAGAGACAAGAAAATCAGCAGTTTGATACCCTCGTGGAAGATTCGAGACCTTTCATGAATAATCAAGCCACACCCTCTTTCTTTATTGGTCCGTCTTGAAAATACACTCAAGGTCGAAGAAGAAATGCATGATTGGTCAAAAATTAATTACAGAAATTCTGGATTGGCTCAATTCAATACTAGCGGAAAGAAAAGATTAATATTGCCAACCCACAAATGAAGGAACGAAATTTAGTAAAGAACAAACTTATGAATGCAAAATTTCTTCAAATAAAGTTCTTCCACTTCGCACCAGGGTGCATGGTCATAGGTTTTTAGTAGAGACATCTATAAGAGAATGTCCACACTTCTTGATCAATAGAAACAAAACAAGTTGAACTCCACACAGTACTGAGAACTTCGAAATCACAAAATTTACGGTAGTGACATCTTCTGAGAAAACTTATGAGTTAATACAGTTGTTAAAGTTCAGAGTTTCTCCTGTAGAGGAGTACTTTAAGGCGGAAATTCAAATGTGCGGCGTAGAGGTGTACCAGCCGGTACAATATGAACAAGTATGACAAATAATGATTTACAAGTATTTTCCTTTATGTTAATACAATTGAAAATAATCTGGAAGTAAGTCTTACATTTGTATATAACAGAAGAGGAATCCTGTACATGCACTTGGAACACAAATGATAGCAAACAATATGTCATAATAAAAATAACAACAATAAAATATTTCAAAACATGGAGGTTATTATGGTCCTTATTTAAATCATCTATTACACCTGGTAATGAACCAACCCGAGCACTGCCCACCATCTTTACTGATGTTTCATCCGTCCACCACCCCACAGCATAGAGGCGTGATGATATACCCTATTCCCACTGAAAACCCACTGTCCGACTCGTTGGCTGAATGGTCAGCGTACTGGCCTTCGCTTCAGAGGGTCCCGGGTTCGATTCCCGGCCGGGTCGAGCATTTTAACCTTCATTGGTTAATTCCAGTGGCTCGGGGGCTGGGTGTTTGTGCTGTCCCCAACATCCCTGCAACTCACACACCACAAATAACACTATCCTCCACCACAATAACACGCAGTTACCTACACATGACAGATGCCGCTCACCCTCATCGGGGGGTCTGCCTTACAAGGCTAGAAATAGCCACACGAAATATTTTTTACTGAAATTTCACTTTTCAAAAATTTGTGGTTGCATCCTAGAACGGAGAGGTCTTCAATTATTCCATGACAAACGTTCTGAAATCTCCTTTGAAAGATTTCCCTGTGGACGAAATGTTTTCAGTTAAAAAAACAATGACCGATGCTAACACAGCGATCTTCCAAACTAATAAAGACAATCGGTTATTTAAGTAATGTTTGAACCTCGGTTTCTAAGAATCAGGTAGCTAGCAAGAGCAGTTACTTAACGTCTTGGGCTAACACAATTATTTATTTAAGAATATGGTAGTTTTTATTGACCTTCTTCACGCGTCATCCTTTTTATGCATGCATCTTTTCTGTGCTGCCAAGAATGATGAAGGTACAACTCACTCCGCACCATGCCCAAAGAACAAAACAAAACAGGCTGAATGGGGATTTGAGATGCATCCCACGTTGAGCCCAAAGTCCCCAGGCACATTGTGGTAGGTAGACCGTGTTAAGCAACACAGGGTAGCGAGGAGGCCTAGGGCACAAACCATTCATCTTAAGACTGCCATTGTTTCTAGTCCAAGAACGGTACCCTTGCACTAGTGGCTGAATAAATTAACAGGACCTAGAGTAGAAGATGTTTCAATGCTGTTATCTGTCAGTCCTGCATTTTCTCAACTAATTCTTAATGCCTTCAGCAAACGTCAACCTAATGCATACCTTGTCCAAGATAATGCTTATTTTCAGGTTTCTTCATCCGTTAATACTTCTTACCTTTGTTAATGACTCGCTTCATTGGAAAGAAAATACGGATTTTCCTTTCTGTTTGTTTGCTCTGTTTTGTGTATGATTTTGAGTATTGCGAAACGTTTCTTCGAACAGTAAATACCAAGCGAGTTGGCCGTGCAGATCGGGTCGCGCAGCTGTAAGCTTGCATTCGAGAGATAGTAGGTTCGAATCTCACTGTCGGCAGCCCTGAATATTGTTTTCCGTGGTTTTCCATTTTCACACCATGCTGTACCACGGCCGCGGCCTCTTCCTTCAAACTCATAGCCCTTTTCTAACCCACCGAAGCCATAAGCACTACCTGTATCGGTGCGAGGTAAAGCGACTTGCATACAATAAAACCTCCTAGGCCGGGCTGAGTGGCTCAGACGGCTAAGGCGCTGCCCTTCTGGCCCCAATTTGACAGATTCGATCCTGGCTCAGTCCGGTGGTACGCGAAGGTGCTCGAATATGTCAGCCTCGTGTCGGTAGATGTACTGGCACGTAAAATAACTCCGCCGGGACTAAATTCCACCACCTCCGCGTCTCCGAAAAACCAGTAAAAGTAGTTAGTGGGACGTAAACCAAACGTAAACCTCCTAGTTGTACACCTTCACCTCATTCTGATTACTCCTTACGATCATATTATTCTGTATGCTGGAAATTCCTTTTGATCTTATCTTAAAAAAAAGCAAAGTCATCTCTGTACAGGCCATGAAGGCCCTTGGAGAGGTGGAATGTAAATGCTTCCACAATCCGTGCATTACTTTGGCACTTGATGGGATACAATAGTTAGATCTATGCCCGGCCGCCTTTGCCCCCAGGAATTAACCTGGCACTCATTTTTGGTATAGGCTTAATGAACATCAGGACCATATGCACCTCCGGATGTGGAAATCTCATTTCTTAAATTTTTCGATTTCCTGACAGGGAATCGAACCCACGTCCTTCCGAGTGAACCGGCACGCCTTTACCACCTCGGTCAGGCAGGCCCTCTTATCCTGAACATGTCCACCATTTTTCTTTTCACTACCTGCGGAAAAGCTGAATTCTGAGCTAGAAATAATTGAAACTGTATTTTGATTGCTGCGTAAGAATGAAAGTGAATGGGCATATTTCACGAACTTCTTCTTGTTATTATTCTTCTTTCGTGACTTTCTCCACATTCTGGTGTGGGTTACGGTTGCGAACTGGGACGCATATTTCGATTAGGCCTGTTTTCCGGCCGGTTGCAATTTCTGCAATCTACTGCATGTTGAGGGATGTATTCACTATTGCCAGTTTCTGTAGTGGTTGGTAGTGTGGTAGGTTGTGAGTATATTATAAGGGATGTGTTTAGGACGAACACAAATACTCAGTCCCCATGCCACAGAAATTGAACAGACGCGGATAAAATTCCCCGAATAGGTCGCGAATCGAACCCGGGGCCCTCTGAATCGAAGGTCGTGCGTGACCCAGACCATTAAGCCCAGGGAACTAAACGGGACATGTAGCGCGGTCAATAAAGCAAATTAATATCTTCCGACTAAATGTTCAAAGAAAAATATTCTGGGAGGGTATGTCGAGGTATAAAAAAAGTAAAAATCCAGTAAAAATGCTCTTCAGGCAAGTAGCTCAGTGTTGAAAACTTCCTAGGGATATGAGCTACGAAGTCTAGGTAAATACAAAACATCCTAGAGATATGAGCTACGAAGTCTAGGTAAATATAAAACATCCTAGGAATATGAGCTACGAAGTCTAGGTAAATAAGTAGCTCAGTGTTGAAAACTTCCTAGGGATATGAGCTACGAAGTCTAAGTAAATATAATAAAATATGAGAATACATTCTTAACTTATTCCTAAAAATTACAATCCTTTCCTTAATCATCGTTATCCGATCGATTAGATTAGCAGTTTTCCTTTTTGCTACCACTACGAGCGCTAATGTGAATCAATGCAGAGTTTCACTTAAGCGCTTTTAAAACTACATTCGGTGTGGACAGTTTTCAAAAATCAACACCGGGCGAGTTGGCCGTGCGGTGAGGAGCGCGCGGCTGTGAGCTTGCATCCAGCAGAAAGTGGATTCGAACCCCACTGTCGGTGGCCCTGAAAATGGTTTTCCGTGGTTTCCCATTTTCACACCAGGCAGATGCTGGGACTGTACCTTAATTAAGGCCACGGCTGCTTCCTTCCCACTCCTAGCCCTTACCTGTCCCATCGTCGCCATAAGACCTATCTGTGTCGGTGCGACGTAAAGTAACTAGCAAAAAAAAAGTGATAGAAAGGAAGGTCTTAAAACTAGGACTATTAGGCAGTTCCATATGGCTGATAAAGCAGGCATGAGGGAGTTTTTGAAAAGCAACTATAATCGGTGGAAAACGATAAATAAAAATGTAAACAGACTCTGGGATGGGTTTAAAGCAATTGTTGAGGAATGTGAAAACAGGTTTGTACCTTTAAAGGTGGAAAGAAGTGGTAAAGACCCACTTTATTATAACAGAGAAGTAAAGATTACTACGAGGGAGGTGCAGATTGGAAAGAAATAGAGTTAGAAATGGCTGTGAAAGTAAGGAGAATTTGAAGGAAATTACTAGGAAGATTAATCTAGCAAAGAAGTCGGCTAAGGATAACATGATGGCAAGCATAATTGGCAGTCATACACATTTTAGTGAAAAGCGGAAGGGTATGTATAGGTACTCTAAGGCAGAAACTGGTTCCAAGAAGGACATTCCAGGAATAATTAATGAACAATGGGAGTGCGCATGTGAGGATCTTTAAAAGGCAGAAATATTCAATCAGCAGTATGTAAATATTGTTGGTTACAAGGATAATGTCCAGATAGAGGAGGTGACTGATGCTAAAGAAGTATTATAATTTACCTATGATTACAATTACATTTACAATAAGATACAAAACTTGAAAACTAGAAAAGCGGTTGCATTTGATAAGATTTCTGGGGATAAACTAAGGGCAATGGATTCGGATATAGTATCATATCTGAAGTACTTATTTGATTATTGTTTGCATGATTGTGCTATAACAAATGAATGGAGGGTTTCTATAGTAGCCCCTGTGTATAAAGGAAAGGGTGATAGACATAAAGCTGAAAATTACAGGCCAGTCAGTTTGACATTCATTACATGTAACCTTTGGGAATGCATTCTTTCTGATTATATTAGACATGTTTGCGAAATTAATGACTGGTTCGATAGAAGGTTGTTCAGGTTCAGGAAAGGTTATTCTACTGAAGCTCAACTTGTAGCATTCCAGCAAGGTATAGCAGATATCTTGGTTTCAGGCGGTCAAATAGACTGTATCGCGATGGACCTGTCTGAGGCATTTGACAGGATGGATCACGGGGAACTACTGGCAGAAATGAGTGCAGTTGGACTAGACAAAAGAGTGACTGAATGGGTTGCTATATTTCTAGAAAAAAGATCTCAGAGAATTAGAGTAGGCGAAGCTTTATCTGACTCTTTAATAATTAAGGGGGGAATTACTTAAGGCAGTATTATTGGACCTTTTAAATTTTCTTATATATATATATATATAAATGTTATGAGTAAAGAAGTAGAATCAGGGATAAGGCTTTTTGCGCATGATGTTATTCTGTATACAGCAATAAATAAGTTACAAGGTTGTGAGCAACTGCAATCTTACTTCGATAGTGTTGTGAGATGGACAGCAGGCAATGGTATGATGATAAACGGGGTTAAATGTCAGGTTGTGAGTTTCACAAATAGGAAAAGTCCTCTCAGTTTTAATTACTGCGTTGATGGGGTGAAAGTTTCTTATGGTGATCGCTGTACGTACTCTAACGTTTCAAATCCCGTTACAAATATTCCTCTGTATTATTATTTGTGTTATTATTATTACTTTATCTGTATTATTATTACTGTTTTAACTGTATTATTATTTGTATGATTATGATTACTATTATTGTAACTATTATTATTATTGATTCAATTCCATAACCTGATTTCGCTATGTATTAATTAATTGTCGCTTGCTTCATTGTATTTAATTTGTTATATATATATGTGTGTGTGTGTTAGCATGAAGATAATATAGAGTGAGTTTTGCTACATAATATCAGATATGGATATATTATGTGAAACTTTCAAGACATTGCAACGGATGGTGAAATACTGTTATAGTAACTGTCGAGTCATCGCTCAGTCGTTGTAGGCATTTAGAAGTGTGAGATAATTTAGGGAGTTCCTAGTTTGCCTCGGGTTATTTCACCACAATCTGTAACACTTTGGAGCTGGGTGTGAGTGATGTCATGGACAGTTTTAAAGATGACGTGTGTGTAATACAATGTGAGAACTGGTGTCTATATAAAGAGCAGTATAGTATAGCAGTTGAATGGACAGCCTCGAACGATGAAGTGTTGTAGTCAGTTGGAAGGAGTCTTGGTCGATGGATAGTCATATGGAGAGTGAGGCCACAGTTGGTCAGTCGGTCAACTGGAGGTAGAGCAGTGGCATGGATACGTAGTCGTCAGTGGCCAAATTGATTATATGTTCGGAGTGTGTTTCGTGTATCTGTTCGGTCGAGTTCTTGTGTCAGTTCGGTGACAGCCGAATATTGAGTCGTCGTTATGCAGACTAAGTGAGGCCGCACACCGGACGCGTCAACATCTGCAACGCAACATGAAAAACGTCTCGCTTGTTTGTCGCACTCGTGATGCCGACTTGTACCCGCACACCGGAGAAGCATGTGTCTGCATCAATACGCTACGCATTATCAGCTGTTAACATGGCCTCCTCGAGTGAAGATGATGTTTTGCTGTACATGTGGTTGCAATTGCGTAACAAGAGGAAAAGAAAATGGATTCATGATTTAATATGTCATGTGCTCAACATGGTGCTTATACCTTAGCGCATGATTTACTAAAATATCCGGTAAAATTCCAGTCATACTACCGAATGTACCCCGAAAGCTATACAGAACTTCTTCAGAAAATTTCTCGATTATTAAGAAAACAAGACACAAACTACAGGAAGGCTATAAGTCCTAATGAACGCTACTTATAACACTAAGGTAAGTTCAAAGCTTAGAATAATAATTTGTTATTAAAAAATTAAATTGTTAGATGATGAACACAGCTGTTAAATTGTTCATATTGACAAAGTGTGTAAATAATATGTGTGCAATGTTTTGGTTTTTTCACTTATAACTCTATACCATACAGTGCTTTGTAACGCCTTATCAGTATGAGTGACCATGTTCTTCCTCGTTTTCTTGTAAATTCACTGCATACGAGAATGGTGAGATAGTATATGAGGAGCCCGTCTGACCACCGTATTGCAATACGGAAGTTGATGGATGGGAATGAGTATCACTCCACTGAACATTCCTGGCTGATCCGTAGAGCATGTCATTTAATTTTTGTTACACAAACAACTGAAATGAGCTTTTAGCTGCAGGTGATAATTTAGCCACATCTGGTAGCAGGCTTTTGAAAAACAACTCATCTGGGTTATTACACTCCGCTTCAGCCGTGCGTTTTGCTTTCATCTGATTATATGAAGAGAAAACTTCGTCAATATCCATTATCATGGCGGTTCTTTTTGTATCTCTTCTTCGTGTTCGAGGTAGCGGCTGCTTAATTTCTTGAGCACTATTCTCCTCATCGTTTTCTTCTGTCATGGCCACTGATGATGGTTGTTCCCCTGTAGCAGATTGCTCCTCTTCATACGGATTTTCTACGTTTCCCACTTGTCTTCTTGATTCCGTAAATGGTGTCAAAAACGCCAAGTAGTCTGCAAGATAGGGCTTTTTAGTTACTGGTGCTGAACCACTGGTAGGAGCTTGCCTTAAGTATCTGGACCAACAGTTCCTACAGTTTCTCCATTTGTCTGCAATGAGAAAATACACTTATTATTATTATTATTTTCTTTCTTTCTTTCTTTCTTGCGAACCGGCCAAACTTAGGACCACGCCAATACCACTTCACTTCCTTCTAATCATCCCTTCTTCCTTCCTCTTTCTCCACAGTGCCTTCATTCTTTCAGAATGTTGCGCTCTTCTCTCTTCAGTCCATCTTCCCCCTCTGCGCTCTTTCTTTTCTTCAACCAGAACTTTTATGTTATTATTATTATTATTATTATTATTAATTTTTGTTTATTTATTTTATTTCATATAAAGGATGTCCTTGAGGGCAGAGCCCTATAGTCGGACTATACATAAAATAGCTATACCAATGAATGCTTATTAACACATAAAAATAAATTCACAACAAACATTTTACAACAAAAACAGTGCAGTTCAATGATATTAAATTTATAGAGTGTATGTATATGAGTGCAATTGTCAATATTTAATTTGGCTAAAATAATGTTTTACAAGCTTTTCAAAATTTAATTTAGTAGTAATAGTATTCATGGTCCTTTATTTCCAGGTACTTAGCTACTGGCAACAGCTTCGGATGCTTGAGCTTTCAGTTTAAAAGAGGAGCAACAACAATCGGATGAAGTGTGTTCGGCAGGATGGACAACACTTCAACCTGCACCCTCAAAGGAGTTATGGGAGAATATTTCCGAAAGATATTTGGAACTCTGGAATATGCCTAACTGCATTGGTGCCATAGACGGGAAACACGTTCGTATCCAGTGTCCGAGAAACAGTGGCTCATCCTTCTATAACTACAAGGGCTATTTATCTATTGTTCTATTAGCTTTGGTTGATGCAGATGGACTTTTCATTGTTATAGAAGCTGGTGACTATGGCAGAAATAGTGATGGTGGCGTGTTGCGAAACTCAGCTTTAGGAAGAAACCTTCAGCAGGGCACACTGAATATACCTGATCCCAATAGGCTACCGAAAGATGATGATCACTGTTCACCATTTCCTTATTTTTTCGTTGGTGATGAAGCTTTCCCATTACAGAAGCATATCATAAGACCCTATCCTCGAAGAGAACTTACAAATGAAAGGCGGATTTTTAACTATAGGCTTAGCAGAGCTAGAAAGAGTGTAGAATGTGGTTTTGGAATGCTTGCTTCTAAATTTAGAGTTCTGGGTACAGCTATAGCCTGCAAACCTGATAAAATAGACAACATAATACGAGCAATTTGTGTCCTGCATAACTTCATTAGACTAAAAGACGGCGTTTTTAGTGAACCGAGTGTAACAGATAAGGATGAAAATACTGACAATACGATGCGTGTGTTGCAGAGATTGCAACCCTGCAACAGAAGAGCAACAGTTGAGGCTGTTGAATTAAGAAATCACTTGTGTTCTTACTTTATGAAACCAAACGTAGCCCTTTCTTGGCAGAATAAGTACGCTATAATATAAATATAAATATAGCTGCACTATACATTATCAGTAATTCTGGTTGCGCAAGAAATGTTTATTCTTACATAATTAAACATGTCATTACTGTATATGGACCGAATTAATAAATATGTTACTGAATGTAAGTTACTTACCATTTAAATGTAATTCTTTGGACACTGCATGCCACGCTTTGTCCACCTCGTTCTTATTCGAATGTCCTGGTAGCGAATAATCATATATTATTCGATATTTCTCCACGGATTGCACTAATTTAATGTTGATTTGTTCTTCATTCATGCTGGCACTTGTGTTCACTGGCACTGCTCAGAAAAAGCAGGAACAGAACTATACGAGAAAGTGTTTGCTTAAGACCTGACGCGTAGAAATGGAACATGCAGTGTCTGCAGCAGGATGCTGATGATATCATCAAGACGCAGATCGGTGTGCGGCGATTTTTGTCTTTCCATTGCTTATCACTGTGCTCCTTTCTGATGCGTCATGTCTCTGTGTCGCTGACGTGACTTGACGCGTCCGGTGTGCGGCCTGCCTAAGAGTTATCAGTGAATTACTTGTAATGTTGATTGCGAAGTGTGGTTATATTTTCAAGCCATGCTATATCTCGTTTGTGAAACTAAAAGGATACTTCACCAAATAAGGTTTGAGACACCTACACCAGATACCAGCTCAAAGGAATACGTCGTAATAACACTCGAAGTGTTCAAGGTACTGTTTTTTTTTGCTAGGGGCTTTACGTCGCACCGACACAGATAGGTCTTTTGGCGACGATGGGATAGGAAAGGCCTAGGAGTTGGAAGGAAACGGCTGTGGCCTTAATTAAGGTACAGCCCCTGTATTTGCCTGGTGTGAAAATGGGAAACCACGGAAAACCATCTTCAGGGCTGCCGATAGTGGGCAAGGTACTGTTAAGTGAAACAGTGAGGGATAAATTTCTTGTACAAATTTTAAATATCCGGTCAAGAGGATTTCAAATTTAATGCCTAGAGTTTCTTTCAGTTGTAATTTCAGAGTTTTATATTATCATCGATTATATCTTTCAGAGTAGGATGTTGGCGCTAGAAATTCGCAGTTGCTGATGATGTGCTCAATGGTTTCTGGGCTGCTGCTGAATTTCCTGCACTCTTCCCTTTTAGTAGTGGGATCTCTATGACTGTGTTTCCTGCAAATGTTTGTTGAGTTCACTTTATCTGGGACCGCCTGGTTGAATCCCTCAGTTTATGGAAATAACTCCCCTAGACAGCCATGAGTTTGAAAGTTGTTTTTCATTGTCATTGTCATTGTTCTGGATGTAGTATCTGCCGTGAATTTCTTCACTAACCTACCTCTCTATCGTCTCTCTCTGCAGGATGTTCGTGTCTTTGGTATTGATGTGGCCTTCAAGTAAATATCAGGGGTGTTGTTTGGATCTGTTTCAACTATAGCTGTATAATCTTTTCATCTGTAAAACAATGAAAGTATATCCTCAGGTTTATTACTTGTTGGCTGTGTAGCGCGGTATAATATCAATAATTCCTCTGCCCCCTCTCTTCTCGGCATTGTAATATACTCTCTAAGCATGAGTGAGGATGCGTCATTCTTTGCTCAGTAAGGATTGTATTTATTTTGCAATTGATGTTTTCTAGATCTGTTTGGGACCAGTTTAGAATACCGAATGAATGTGTCAATACAGTTCAAGCATATGAACTGACTGCCTTTGATAGGTTGGAAGCGTTAAGCTTAGTTCTTAGGTGGAGTGGGAGTCTGTATTGGAATTTTAGTATGCACATTTCTTTCTGAAGTGAAATTTTCTATCTCGATTGAATGCTCAAAGGCTAGCTACTGTGTGTGTTTCATTTTTGCCATGATATCTATGTATTTGTTTATCAGGTGAAATGGTTATTCCTTATATTCTACACTATAGCCCTTTTTAATGCAGTTAATTTTGTATTTGCCCTTACCATATTCCATGAAACTCTCTTTGGAAATCTTTCCATAATACTGATGAGAGATGTCATTTGGGATCTATTTGCTGCATATAGTTTGATGCCGTCCATATAGAAGAGGTGGTTAATTTGTGAAGGTTACATCTATTCCTTTTATTTGTTATACATAGGTGGTCTCCTTTAGAGTCTCTGAAATTGGATAGAGACATAACCAGAACCATAGTGCACTCAGTGCATCAACTTGGAAGATACTATGTTTTGTTGGAATGACCCCTATTTCAGTGGTTGTGATGTTGTCTTCAAGATGATCATGGTACGTCAAAGTTGCATTGTCGTAGTAAGACAATTAATGAGGGTTTGATTTACCCTATATAGTTTGAAGGCGTGGATTAACAAGCTATGAGGTGTTATATCATATGCCTTTCTATAGTCTAAATAGGTCATCAAGGGATTATGTTGTTGCTTCTGTGTCTACTGTAGGGTTACATTATCAGTAGCTAGCTGTTCTTTGTATCCTTAGACACCTCTCTTACAGCCTTTATGTTCTGTCAAAATTTTGTACTGGAGTACGTGCCCGTAGATGTCATTGATGATGACCGATGCGATCAACTTGTAAAGTGTAGGTAAACACGTTATTGGTCTATAATTGGCTGAGTTAGCTGTCTTATCACTCTTTGGCAGTGTGTAAGTTCATCCTTCAGTGAGAAAGTGTGGTAGCATTAGAGGATTATCAATTACCTGAGTCACAGGATTAAGCAGGTTTTATTTTGTGTGTGTTGTGGTAAATATTTTATACCAATGGAGTTTTCCAGCTGTGTGTCTTATTAATAACCCTGTGTACACCCTGTTCAGTGATGACTAGATCTTATGTTAGGTAAATGATTGAATGCTTTTAATTTATTTTATGGATCCACTCTGCATTTTTTTATACCGTACAGGTTTGGACAATATATTACCGGTACTCCAAAAGTTGTTTTTTTCTTTTTCGTTTGGTATTCGGGAGGTTGATAATTCAACTTTGTTCTCAAGACTTCTGTGGAATGCCTTGTTATTAGCCCTGAAGGGAGATGTTTATGTCCCTCTTTATATATTCTCAATGTTGCCGTCTGTATAACCAATGTTTTCTTGTAGTCGTATATATTGTTATCGGGCTGCCTGGCCGAGGCGGTAAAGGCGTGCTCGGTTCGCCCGGAAGGACGTGGGTTCGAATCCCCGTGAAGAAGTCGGAAAATTTAAGAAACGAGATTTCCACTTCCGGAGGTGCATATGGCCCTGAGGTTCACTCAGCCTACACCAAAAATAAGTACCAGGTTAATACCCCAGGTTAATTTCTGGGGGGCAAAGGCGGCCGGGCGTAGAGCTAACCACCCTACCCCATCGCGTGCCGAGGTTAACAATGGTGGAAGCCTTTACCTTCCACTCCTCCAAGGGCCTTCATGGCCTGTACGGATGTGACTTTGCTTTTTTATATATATTGTTATCTGGATTTTTTGGTCTTCTTTGCTTTTGATGTTTGGTACTTTTCTCACGATATTGAAAGGAATTGTGATTAGATAATAATGGTTAGATTTTGTTAGATATAATTAATTTTCCTGGATATATATGATCATTTGTAACACACAGTCGAAATCGTTTATAAATACTCCAAAGGCACCGCCAATCAACGGTCGTTATAGCCGATAGTCGCGTAAACCGGTTTTATTTTTTGTTACTAAAAATGTAATATCTGTAAGTTTTAGACTGCACACTTATACGGTTAATTAACGGAATTAAGTTAAAACTAAATAAAAAATCGTATCTGAAAGGAGTACTGTATTTCCAGTGCAGTACTTGTGGAGTTGGACTGCGAGGAAGTTCATTGGATTTCGTTGGAAGAATAGGTCCATTGATCAGTACATTACCTGTTCTTTGCTGCTTAAACCGTCTAAGTGAAGATTCATCAATATCTTTGTGCTCAGATATTCTCGCACGCTTGATGTTTAAAGAATTTTCTTCGAAAAGTGTCTGAATATTTTCTCTGTTCTACCAAACTGTAGAAATCATTCCTTGCGATACACACTGACGTTTCTTTTCCCATTTTCAAATCGCCATATTATGTGCGACTTCTACATCATTAAACATTTTCCCTTTGCTTTGCGACGTCTTCACATTGACTATATAACAGACTGATTTGAAATCTACAATAATAAACTTTACATTGTTGTCAGCAATCTCCAAACGCGTAACAAACAAAAGTTAACATTGGACGTTATAGCCGATACATTTCTCCGAAAATGTGATCAAAACATGTCGTTTTATAAGATATGTCGTCGTACTAAGCAAGTTTTAAATTACGGTGTTTATATAGGGTTTAAATGGGACCGTTAGATTTTGTGATGTATCCATTACGTCGTTAAAAGCGATGTCGCAATGAACGAATATCGGAGTTACTGTTTCTCCAAGCATAATACATCGGAAATTATATTTTAACGTACAGATATTGTGTTCATTTTTTTAATCCATCTAGTATTAACAAAGGAATGAGAAATTTCCTGTAGTGGACCCCTTCATGTTGCCACGCCACTGCATACTAATCAAATAATATATAATGCAGTGCATGTCTCGGCTATCCCGGAATCCCCGTACCCAAATACGGAGTTTTTTAGACATTCTATTAAGCCGTCTTCCCGTGATGTCAGCACAAACAGACACATATATAGACAAAAATTAAACTGAATCTATTTCCGATTTTTGTGTACATAATCCAAGATAAATACGAAGTATGAGGCAAAAATGTAACTTTTGCAGACAAAATTAAAATTTGATTTGTAACTTACGGACATTGTAAATGATGATTTGAGAATGGAAACGAAATTTCTGATTATTAACCGAGTATAAACTAGCGTGCCAGGTTATGTATGTTACTGATGAGGATATCTGAAAATTGTTCTGTAGCCTATCGTATTTCCTCATAGCAATATTCACTTATTTCAGCCATTTTAGTGTACCCAATGAGTGCTGTTTCTCTGTTTCTCTCTCACACACAATATTTTCGGCACTCCCTCTATCACTCTCACTTTCAAAATCACTTAACAATTCACTAGAATCTCCATCCCCATCATCACTTTCCGCTGTGATAATAACTGGAAGATTCTTTGATCCAAAATAACATCGCTGCAAGAGCAACTAGATTGTTGTTCCGCCATGTTTGTTTACATCACAGATGAACTCCACAGACGTCTACAAAAAGCTCTGTAAGTTACTTCCAGAAGATATAATCTGTGATCAATTAGTTCTACATAATGCCCAACAGATGGCAAAACATATTAGATATCAAATTGGCACTCGAAGGTGAACCGGGAAACTAAAAAAATAAAGTTCTCGCGCACCGTCTATAGACAGGTGTAGCAGTGCTGGACTGGCCGCGAAACAGTCAACTGGAAACTCAGCAGTTAAAAGGTTAACATCAGAAATTTTTAAAAGTTTTCGTTCCGTATCCTGAAGGAGTACGGCTGGCCACTTAGAGGGTAACGCCTTCTCTCTGGCCAGGAGATGTTTGACGGTGATTTGAGGTGCGGCGAAGTGTGAGAAGGTATTGGCTGCGGCCTATAAAAGGAACTGTCCTGGCATTTGACGGAGTGTTGCCACGAAATACTGTTGGTTAACCTATTAAAGAATGGTTTTCTGTGGTTTTGCAGTACCACTTTCAGCCAAATGCCAGGACAGTTCCTTTTATAGGCCGCAATCGCGGTTCGTATTGTAACTATTAAGTGATAAAACTGAAAGAATATATCTCATTAACCATACTACGTTTACCAGTCCCCTGCTTATGTTTCCTCAGATAAATGTTCATAATGGGATTAGATTGAATAATTCTTTAAATAATCTACAACGCGGCACAACTGTATTTAAACACCGGGATATATTTTATTGAGGGACGACCTTGACGGAGCCTGACATTACTGTTTCGTGTGCTCATGTGTTGCGCTTCAGTGACTGGCATTCTTTATTGGCTGTCTTTATGTCGTTTAAACTCGGGAAAGAAATGGCCATGAATGGCTTAGCCTAACCGAAGACAGAACAAAGGCAGCTACTCATGCTGTGTACCAGACTGCAGAAATAAATACCTACATCTTAGATGAAGGAATAGTTATCAAATGATATGCCCTACCTAGCAAAACCGTACCAAGCGGACTTCAAGCGATTGTGCATTTAGCCGTCAATCGATCGAAGTATATACGTCATTTCATTGTTTTATAAATATACATATTTGAATAAGTGGCATATTTAATAATAATTTGAGTACTTTTTATGAAAATGCTCTTTTCTATTTTACAATCATATCTTGCTTATGACATAGGCATCTGCTTTCTCAACCCGTAGCCTATAGTGATTATTCTTGTAATTATTCCGAAAGTACCTTATACATCTGTATGTTAACCGCGATATTTCACCATTATCTGTATAATATTCTGGCGTCCGAAAATTAACCATAATTATTTTTGAAGTTCATTCATCATGAAGTATTAAACACATTAGCACGAAATTAGATCAGTATATGAGCCAAATGACCCCACGTACCTTACTAACCCTCTTTTTACAGTAAGACTACAAATGAAGAAGTAAAGAAAATCAGTAGCTCATGACTAGAATATGAAACTATGACAACAGTGATTCAGATACCACCAAACATAGGACTGTAACAGATTGGTTTTGCTTCTCATTTCATCATATACAGATGCCGTTAAGGGAATTGAATAAACAAGTCTGATTTTCACTAGAGAAATTAACAAGCTTTTTGCAGAGCTTCCAAATACTGGCTTGCTTCATGCACTGCAAATATAATATCAGGTCTAATTGCTGCTGATAAATCGTGTAGACTTTCGTCTGCCTCACAGTACGAAGCTTTTATTTCGTCTCCCTTTTCATGTATTTCAGGATACAATTGATAGTTTTGGTCAGCAGGAACTGAAACTGCATAAGTATTTTCCTTCTATACACCTCTTGAGGTAGGAAAACTACACCGCCCTTAAATGGTTCAGTTTGCAAACCAAGATAGTGACTCATCTCACTCGTAGTTGTGCTGAATTCCAGTTTGAGTTCGTACAACAACGTGTCAATGGTCACTTGAGATTTAGATACAGTTAAACCATCGCCGATATGAATGACCAAAGTAATTGAAGGAGTTCAAACTTTTGTTAACGAATATCGAAGGATCCGTATCTGTCGCTTTCAGATCAAATGTGTTAAAGACATTATTAGCCAGTCGTTCGTTCCACAGTCTTGACACTCGCTTCAGACCACATGTGCTTTTCCTGAGTCTGCATACTCTTCCTAATCGATAATAATATCCTTGTCCGGCTCCATGGCTAAATGGTTAGCGTCTTGGCCTTTGGTCACAGGGGTCCCGGTTTCGATTCCTGGCAGGGTCGGGAATTTTAACCATGATTGGTTAATTTCGCTGGCCCGGGGGCTGGGTGTATGTGTTGGCTTCATCATCATTTCATCCTCATCACGACGCGCAGGTCTCCTGCGGGAGTCAAACCGAAAGACCTGCACCTGGCGAGCCGAACTTGTCCTCGGACACTCCCGGCATTAAAAGCCATACGCCATTTCATTTCCATTTCATCATATCCTTCAAGTTGTCGCGTATACAGAATGTCCTTAGAAAAAGTTCCAATATTTAGAGAGTAGACAGCACGCAACAAACGAAGGAAACAACGTCCTATAAACATGGGTCCTAGTCCGCTATCACTACTATCATTGATCACGATGTTCCAATAACCCTTTTCAACAAAGGTTCTATTTCTGGGATGAAAATAAGTAATTCTATAGAAATTTATATTGATAAATTAAAATCTGAAATCAGAATTGCGAGAACTGCGCTATCAGGCATAGTTTTCCACTAATCTGAACAAACTTATCATACGTGGTATCATTGCGGCAAATATGGTACTTTTATTTAAAAATTAAATAGTTGGCAACTTTAACTTTACTATTTATGATTATTTTTCAGACATTGATGTTATTATTCAGATAGTGTGGCATGTCAACCTCAAAATCACAGTGAGAATGCAACGATCTCTACCAATTTAAAATTTATTTATTTATTTATTTATTTATTTATTTAATTAATTAATTAATTTATTTATTTATTTATTTATTTATTTATTTATTTATTTATTTATTTATTTATTTATTTATTTATTTATTTATTTATTTATTTATTTATTTATTTGACTTCTTCAGATATAACGAGTGAGTATTTCTGTGAATATTCTCTTCTTTTATATTTCTATTCGATATGACTGTATGTCTGACAAAGAAAAGCTAGTCTGGGTTTATTTAAAAAAAGTAACACAAAACTTCCTTGGAAGTAGAAAAGACCCTAAGTATAAAGATTGTGTGAAAGAAGTGATCAAAGCTTATAAAGACTTAGGATGCAATATGTCATTGAAAGTACGTTTCATGGACTCGCATCTAGACTTCTTTCTAGACTCCAGAGAGTTGTAGTGATGTATCAGATGAGCATGGAGAAAGTTTTCATAAAGTCATAGCTACCATGGAGAAACGGTTTGAAGGAAAATGGATGCCCACAATGTTACCTGATTATTGCTGGAGTATAATTCGGGACAAGAAGGATACTCAATACAAAAGGAATAAATAAGACATGAAACTTTGTGGTGCCAAATTTCTTTCCATATTTTATAAACATTTATAAACATTCCTGTGAATCTCTGTTAAAAATGAGAACATTATGTGAGCACTTCAATTACCCTAATGTTTATAGCCCCCTTAATTGAATTTCTGTCACTATGTCTATGACTCTATATTAAAGCTGTGATGAAAATATTAATAGATAAAAAAATCGGATTACTTTTAAACTATCCCTGATGTATGAAAACTGAAACCAGATTTGAATTCAGTTTTAAAATGTCTGTAAGAATCTCACACTTTCCCTCCAGCAATACGACTTTCTTTTTGTAGAATAGTGCACTGTAATTTACGGTAGGTCGTATGCAACAAAAGACGGAGTACGTTCCTACCGAAACATTGATGATGATGATGATGCTTGATCTTTAACGGGGCCTATCATCTAGGTCACCGGCCCCTACCTATGCATTGGTCGTTAACATATTACGGTGTTGTGTTATAGTCTTATTATATAGGAGGGCATTCCTTGCACTCCGAGCAATTTGTCACGAAACAAATGTGAAACCATTGTACGTAGACAATGAATGCAGTACATCGTGCATCGTGTGCATGCATTTGTAGTGTATAAAGCAAGAACGAAACAGCCTAGTAAACGTATGGTATTTCACTGCGTACTACAGACCATACTACAGTCAGGTGGGTTAGTTTCGTCAGGTGTATGGTAGTGCTCAATGGCTCATGTTTTATTGTGACACTGCACTACTGTAATTTATTTCCTTTTATTTCTTCTCTGACCTTAGAGGATGTCATGGAGACTTATTATTCAACACGGGAAATTACCGATATGATCTTCTGTTACGGGCAAGCAAATGGAATTAACCTACGGGCATGACGGGATTTTTTCACGACGAACAGGCGATCGTGACAGACCTCAAACAATTCGCACAACTGATATGGAACAACGGGTATTAGAATATGTTGAAGACAATCCTGCAATGGGTGTCCGAAGAATAGCCGCAGCTGAAGGCATTGCTAAAAGTGTTGTCTGGACAGTCCTCCAGGAACGGTTGCTATATCCGTACCATGTGCAGCACGTCCATGCTCAGCTGCCACACGATGGGCCCGCCAGGTTGCACTTCTGCCAGTGGTTCCAACATACATATGCCCATGAGCTGCATTTTACACTGAACGTTTAGTTTACAGACAAGGCGGGTTTCACGGGAGACGGTATCGTAAGATTTCGTAATACCCACGTTTGGCTCGATGCAAATCCAGATAAAGTGGAGGAGAGAAATACCAGCACAAATTTAATACCTACGTATGGGCAGGCATTCACGGGGACAGACTAATAGGTTCCGAGGTTCTACACAACAAATTGAATGGTCCTACGTATCATACCTTCCTCCACGACCTGTGTTGCTGAAAAATATGCTATTACAGGAACGACTGCAAATGTGGTACATGCATGATTGGGTACCGGCCCATCTAAGACGGGTCTACCAGAGCGATGGATTGGTCGGGGAGGGCCAATACCTTGACCTGCCCGTTCGCCTCAACTTAGTTTTTTAGATTTTGACTTTGTGGACATGCAAAGATCATGGTGTCATGTGGTCCTCATACATGATGTGGACACACTACGAGAACGCGTGGTCAATCTCTGTGATGTAATCCGGCAACAATCTGGGGTGTTCCAACGAATGCGGGATTCCATGCGACGAAGGGTGGCAGACTGCATTGCCATGGATGGCGGTCACATCGTGCTCACGTCGTGAAGAGCAGATCAAAGATATGGCGATCATTGATGGTAGTGGTAGCGGACTACTACTCAAACGATATTGGGTTTGAGACCGATGTTTTGGGACCATTTTTCCTTCGTTTGTTGCGTGCTGCATCCTCTCTAAATATTGGAACATTTTTTCAAGGTCACTCTACTATATATCTTGAAGTACATTTAACTTTGCAGAAATGCATTCTTGACATCGAGCTGCTTAATCTTGATGGCTTTTGTCGCTGAAATTGAAGAAGATTAATCTATTGAAGTCAAATTTTACCACTGGGTTGAAAGTCTCGGTGTAGTCAGTGCCATATTTCTGCCGAAATCGCCTTACTACCAGATGTACCTTGAATCTGTCGACACTCTGATCGGTCTTCTCCTTCACGTTGTAAGTCCATCAGTCATCAATAATTTCTTGATCGTCGGGAGGTTCAGTTACAATTTTGATTTAGGGACTGAATTTCTCCTGCCATTTTTTTGTTTCCATTTCTCTGCACCTCACACGCCAGGGCGTCTTTATACGGAAGGGACTCATAATATTTAACTGCAAATGCGGTACTCCGGCTTAGATTTTCATATCTGAAACTAATGGATTTTGGTTTCAGTTTCACATTCCACATTATGATTTGTAGAACTGCCCTCCTCTTCTTGCTCGTGTGCATCTTACCCATATTCTTCCGTGAATGATACATAGTGAGAACTTCCTAACTGTCTGACTGAATTTACAGACATATAAAACTATAAAATTGCATTTAACTTGGAAAATCTGAGTATCTGCATTTAAAATGGAAATTATAGAAATTAACATTCATTAAATAAAATACACACTCGTCGAACCCTGTACTCACACTTACTTGTTACCTGCTTACTTACACATACGTTATTTGAAGGGCGCCAGCTGTCACTCAGTACAGCAATAATAGAATGAGACTCTTGACCATCTCTAGGGTGTGGGGTAATAAGCTTACTTTTGACAACATACCATATAAGTTCTGGGAAAAGGAGATTGGCGTTCGGTTTCCCCATTAATTTTGAGGTTAAGATATTTTACTGTCAATGAAATGAAACTATGAATTCGTTTGATAGAACAATATATATTCTTTAAATAATATATCAAAAAATAGTGAGTCTTGTTGCGATAAAACAGATGAGAATGTGAAATTATGACATTGCAACTAAAAGAAACTAGGCATGAATTTGAATTCTTCTTGACCGGACATTTAACAATTTATACGAAATATTTCCCTCACTGATTCACTTGACTGTACCTTCAACACTTTGAGTGTAATTACGACGTAATCCATTGCTCTGGTGTTTACTGTAGATGTGTCACGCCTAACGTGGTGATACATCCTTGCGACTGCTTCTTCTCCATATCATCTGACTTCTTTGTAAGTCAATATGGTATGACCTCTTGGCAGGTCCAGGGTTGCCCTCTCTGACTTCTTGGTAAGCCTTGCGTCCGCGTCTTCCACTAAGTGACGGACCAACCATTTGGTCTCACTCTCTCAATGACCAATAATGGCCCACTGAGTCTTCTCCATCTCTCGTTCACATTGGTTGACTGGCCAACCAAGGCCTCTTGATCTAGTAGACTACTTCACTGTATTGCATCCGTATAAGTAATGACTGACGCTACAATGTGCACCCACCTTATATATACGTTGGTTGACACAACTACGTAATCTCCAGAAATAACAATGACATACTCCCACCTACGCGACAGATATTACATCCAGTGGTGAAATAGCCCGCAGGCGATTGAGTCGATGCGCGCATATCTAAATAAAAACGATGACATAGCCAAGGCGCGGCGATGACTTGGCAGAATCGCCAACAATATTGCACAATGCACCAACGTCACTTCCAATCTCTGATATATACAACAATTCTCACTGTACAGGTATTGAGTGTTATACTACACATACGTATATATGTATACATCTAAGTGCAATCTTGCAAGCAACAGGCAATTGCAAAATTGAATAAAACGGATAATTACAATAATAGTACAATATCACAGATAACATAATAATAATACTGACATAATAATAATAATAATAATAATAATAATAATAATAATACAGATAAAATCATACAATAATAAAAATACAGATATCATCTTGTAACGGGATTTGAACCGTTACAATTCGCCTCCCTCATAAATAAATCGAAGAACAAAGAATCGATTGATTTATGAACAAAATTATATATATATATAACACTGACACAGATAAACACTTTAAATGAGTATACAACAATAATTTTCTTTTTCAACATCCATACATTTTATAAAATATCACAAATATGAGAATTCTTCTCGCACATTGCCATCGTAGATAACTGTCCAGTGTCCCATTCTCTCTCTTTCTCTCATACAAATCACAAGAGTATAGCACTTGATTTAACACACACAAATAATTTTCAATCAATACACAACATTCTTCTCCTTTTTTTTTTAACATATCAAAATATTTTGTGAAATATCACTTATATGAGAACTTTTCTCGCATATGGTTATCGCAGATAACTGTCCAATGTCCTGTTCTCAGTTTTGTCACACAGAACATGACAATGTAGCACTTATTCTTCCAATGCACCAATACGACACTTGGTTCACACGCTAATTCATGTATGTTAATTTTATTTTGCCAGTTTCTTACAAAAATTTAATCATCTTACTCTTATTTCAACAAATCTCACGTGAAATACTTCTTTGCATATATAATACTACAAATACCGACAATATCCCCTTCCTGATCTTTTATGGAATATGCACACTTCCCGATACGGTTCACAATAGTGAAATACCCCTGATACAAAATAATAACTTCAACATATTTCCCGCCTCTGCAGATGATGAAATGGAACTCTGAGTAGCACTCTGTCACTCAAACTGAATTAATTTTGCCCTCATTGACTTACATATATCAATACATCACATCCTACTTGGCAACAATAATTAAAGAATCAACACTATGGCTACAAGATGGTTCAATTATTCCGTAATCCAGCATAATGTTTATTTGTTCTTAGACTTCACTAGCATTTTTAAGTTGAATGGGGTACTTACCTCCCACAAATGATGAATGGTCATGTACTACAAATTTATGTTCATATACGTGTTCTTCCTCACTTACCACTAAATATATCTCGATGCTTACCTAACATCGACCACAATTACTCCTCCTGTAATTCACTCAAATTACCTCACGTCACTGCCTCATACCGACGATCCCTCGGATACTGGTCGTACAGACACGTAACACACCCAACAACACATTTCCTCTCACTAGGAACAACTTCACTTACCTCTCATATATTTCAAAGAACACACGTTACCAAACACTTACCTCAGACCATCATAAATAACACGCACTTCTTTGCTAGTTTTACTCCCAGAACAAACACACACTACCTAAATTAAAGTCTACTCTACTTCCATGATTTGCAACCAAGTCAGCTCCTAAAACAACTGAATACGCAAGTTTTGGTACCACAAGGCATGGCTGAAACTTACAATTATCTTCAATTGACTGGTACCTCTATCAACTTATTTACTCACTTTGACTTACCCAACGGCTGTTATAAACTAGTACCTTCTTCACATCACAATTTCCATCATCGGAGTTACTACTTCACTACTTACATCATATTCTCGGCATTACAAGTACTTGCATCACTTTAACAGAACACTTCTTACGTCTAACTTACTGCTACCATTAATTACTGCATGATCTACGACTACGTCACTACTTAAATATCTCACTTAACGTTACTTAGGTCACAATCACACTATACTCTTAAATCTACTTTTACTACATAACTTCTTATACTACATACCTGTTCATCTACTACCTTCGGCCTGTCCACTTAACTTACCCGATTCCCTGTGAATCTGAAATACTCTGGCCCGATAACGACACCTTGATAACATTCATATTAAGACTATCATAGTCTCTCTGATAACTCAAATCCGTACGCCTCCCATCTTCCGATTCTCTCTGATTACTCCTCTGACCTTCTCTCTCATAACTCAGATACATACGCCTCCCATCTTCCGATTCTCTCTGATTACTCTTCTGACCTTCTCTCTCATAACTCAAATCCATACGCCTCCCATCTTCCGATTCTCTCTCGTTACTCTTCTGACCACTATCACCATCAACACAACTATTAATCCTCTGCGGATCATGATCACCCCCTCTCCTCTGATACACGGCTAACATTTTCTCCTCTCTCTCTACTATACTACTTTCCCTAGACATCGTGCACTCTCTCTCTCGCGCGCGCCCTTGCACACATTCCTTCCAAAGCCTGTCAATGAAATTTTCTCTAAATTCTCCCAAATTAGACATATTATCCCAGTGCACTCGAAAACATATTTTACTTTCACCAATGAAAACATTAGACAAAATCTCCAACACATATTCCCATTCAATAGCATTATTCCTCAACTTACTTGCAAATCTTTTCTCGACTACTTTTACAAATTCTGTAGTACTGAACTTTTTTCCAGAAAACTTGGTTAAATCACGATCCCTATTGAGCAAACCACTCGCTACTATCACGTCTAAACCTGTCTTACCTCTACCTTTCTGCCGTATCACTTCCTGGCAGTTTACAACTTCTTCTTCATCTTCTCCTTCTTCTTCTTCTTCCGCTGCTCTCTCAGCATTCTCTTCCACTATTCCCACGTCTTCCTGCAATTCTTCCTCTCTATTTCTCACCTGCTGTGATAGCGTTTCCTGTTCGTTCCGCAGTTCACTGACTTCCACAAGTTTGCTTTCAATTTGTTCAATTCTACTAATCTGTTCCCTCGTATCTTCCCTAACTGCATTGTGGATCTTGTCTAGTCTTTTATCTATGATCTCGTGAATTCCTTCCTGATTACTAGAAATCTTATTACTTAACTCTTTGATATTCTTTGTACAAGTTCCTTTGACATGTTCAATTTGAGTATGAAGCTCGCTCCGACTCGACTCCATTTCTTCCCTAAGGTCAACACACTCTTTATTTAACTTATTTTCTAACGTAGATATTTGATTAGTTACCTCTACTATCTTAGTATCTATTTTAGAATTTAGTGATTCACTTAACCCATCTATTTTCTCATTGGTCACATTAAAATTTTCGTTACAACTACCAATCATTTCTTCCATCTCTTTATTATTATTATTACTTTCATTACTGCTAATTAATTCTTTCATCTCTTTCTTATTATTTTCACTACTACTACTAATTTTTTCCTCCAACTTACTACAGCTACCACTAAATAATTCTTTCATCTCTTTCCACTCTTTCTTATTTTCATTACTGATCTCGGTAAGTCTGGCCATCAGCAAATTAAATTGTTGTAAATTCATTACCCCGGAGAATTTCTTTTGAGTTTCAGTGTGCTTTCCAACTTCTGCACTTT